>NC_060918.1:0-124153 GCF_021234035.1 Daphnia pulicaria
TCAGGAGGTCAAAGGTCAAAGTTCAAAAAATCCGAAAAATGATGAGAAAAGACGTTTCAGGAGGTCAAAGGTCAAAGTTCAAAAAATCCGAAAAATGATGAGAAAAGACGTTTAAGGAGGTCAAAGGTCAAAGTTCAAAAAATCCAAAAAAAAAGATGAGAAAAGACGTTTTAGGAGTTGGAGAGGTAAAATTTCAAAAAATCCGAAAAAATGATGAGAAAAGACGTTTCAAGAGGTGGAGACGTCCAAATTGAGAAAATCCAAAAAAATTATGAGAAAAGACATTTCAGGAGGTGGATTTCAAAAATTCCGAAAAAAAGATGAGAAAAGACGTTTCAGGAGGTCAAAGGTCAAAGTTCAAAAAATCCGAAAAATGATGAGAAAAGACGTTTCAGGAGGTCAAAGGTCAAAGTTCAAAAAATCCAAAAAAAAAGATGAGAGAAGACGTTTCAAGAGGTGGAGACGTCCAAGTTCAGAAAATCCAAAAAAATGATGAGAAAAGACGTTTCAGCAGGTGAAGAGGTCCAAAATCAAAATATCCGAAAAAATGATGAGAAAAGACGTTTCAGGAGGTGGATTTCAAAAATTCCGAACAAATGATGAGAAAAGACGTTTCAAGAGGTGGAGACGTCCAAGTTCAGAAAATCCGAAAAAATGATGAGAAAAGACGTTTCAGCAGGTGAAGAGGTCGAAAATCAAAATATCCGAAAAAATGATGAGAAAAGACGTTTCAGGAGGTGGATTTTAAAAATTCGTAAAAATGATGAGAAAAGACGTTTCAGGAGGTCAAAGGTCAAAGTTCAAAAAATCCGAAAAATGATGAGAAAAGACGTTTCAGGAGGTCAAAGGTCAAAGTTCAAAAAATCCGAAAAATGATGAGAAAAGAAGTTGCAGGAGGTCAAAGGTCAAAGTTCAAAAAATCCGAAAAAAAGATGAGAAAAGACGTTTCAGGAGGTGGATTTCAAAAATTCCGAAAAAAAATGAGAAAAGATGTTTCAGAAGGTGGATTTCAAAAATTCCGAACAATTGATGAGAAAAGACGTTTCAAGAGGTGGAGAGGTCAAAATTAAAAAATCCGAAAAATGATGAGAAAAGACGTTTCAGGAGGTCAAAGGTCAAAGTTCCAAAAATCCGAAAAAATGATGAAAAAAACGTTTCAAGAGCTGGAGAGGTAAAATTTCAAAAAATCCGAAAAAATGATGAGAAAAGACGTTTCAGGAGGTCAAAGGTCAAAGTTCCAAAAATCCGAAAAAAACGATGAGAAAAACGTTTCAAGGGCTGGAGAGGTAAAATTTCAAAAAATCCGAAAAAATGATGAGAAAAGACGTTGCAGGAGGTGGATTTTAAAAATTCGTAAAAATGATGAGAAAAGACGTTTCAGGAGGTCAAAGGTCAAAGTTCAAAAAATCCGAAAAATGATGAGAAAAGACGTTTCAGGAGGTCAAAGGTCAAAGTTCAAAAAATCCGAAAAAATGATGAGAAAAGACGTTGCAGGAGGTGAAGAGGTCCAAAATCAAAATATCCGAAAAAATGATGAGAAAAAAACGTTGCAGGAGGTGGATTTTAAAAATTCGTAAAAATGATGAGAAAAGACGTTTCAGGAGGTCAAAGGTCAAAGTTCAAAAAATCCGAAAAATGATGAGAAAAGTCGTTTCAGGAGTTCAAAGGTCAAAGTTCAAAAAATCCGAAAAAAATGATGAGAAAAGACATTTTAGGAGCTAAAGAGGTAAAATTTCAAAAAATCCGAAAAATGATGAGAAAAGCCGTTTCAGGAGGTGGAGTTGAAAAAATCCGAAAAAATGATGAGAAAAGACGTTTCAAGAGGTGGAGAGGTCAAAGTTCAAAAAATCCGAAAAAATGATGAGAAAAGACGTTGCAGGAGGTGAAGAGGTCCAAAATCAAAATATCCGAAAAAATGATGAGAAAAAACGTTGCAGGAGGTGGATTTTAAAAATTCGTAAAAATGATGAGAAAAGACGTTTCAGGAGGTCAAAGGTCAAAGTTCAAAAAATCCGAAAAATGATGAGAAAAGTCGTTTCAGGAGTTCAAAGGTCAAAGTTCAAAAAATCCGAAAAAAATGATGAGAAAAGACATTTTAGGAGCTGGAGAGGTAAAATTTCAAAAAATCCGAAAAATGATGAGAAAAGCCGTTTCAGGAGGTGGAGTTGAAAAAATCCGAAAAAATGATGAGAAAAGACGTTTCAGGAGGTGGATTTCAAAAATTCCGAAAAAAAGATGAGAAAAGACGTTTCAGGAGGTGGATTTCAAAAATTCCGAACAAATGATGAGAAAAGACGTTTCAAGAGGTGGAGAGGTCCAAAATCAAAATATCCGAAAAAAATGATGAGAAAAGACGTTGCAGGAGGTGGATTTTAAAAATTCGTAAAAATGATGAGAAAAGACGTTTCAGGAGGTCAAAGGTCAAAGTTCAAAAAATCCGAAAAATGATGAGAAAAGACGTTTCAGGAGGTCAAAGGTCAAAGTTCAAAAAATCCGAAAAATGATGAGAAAAGACGTTGCAGGAGGTCAAAGGTCGAAGTTCAAAAAATCCGAAAAAAAGATGAGAAAAGACGTTTCAGGAGGTGGATTTCAAAAATTCCGAAAAAAAATGAGAAAAGATGTTTCAGAAGGTGGATTTCAAAAATTCCGAACAATTGATGAGAAAAGACGTTTCAAGAGGTGGAGAGGTCAAAATTAAAAAATCCGAAAAATGATGAGAAAAGACGTTGCAGGAGGTCAAAGGTCAAAGTTCCAAAAATCCGAAAAAATGATGAGAAAAACGTTTCAAGAGCTGGAGAGGTAAAATTTCAAAAAATCCGAAAAAATGATGAGAAAAGACGTTTCAGGAGGTCAAAGGTCAAAGTTCCAAAAATCCGAAAAAACGATGAGAAAAACGTTTCAAGAGCTGGAGAGGTAAAATTTCAAAAAATCCGAAAAATGATGAGAAAAGTCGTTTCAGGAGGTCAAAGGTCAAAGTTCAAAAAATCCGAAAAAAAGATGAGAAAAGACGTTTCAGGAGGTGGATTTCAAAAATTCCGAAAAAAAGATGAGAAAACCCGTTTCAGGAGGTGGATTTCAAAAATTCCGAACAAATGATGAGAAAAGACGTTTCAAGAGGTGGAGAGGTCAAAATTTAAAAAATCCGAAAAAATGATGAGAAAAGACGTTGCAGGAGGTGGATTTTAAAAATTCGTAAAAATGATGAGAAAAGACGTTTCAGGAGGTCAAAGGTCAAAGTTCAAAAAATCCGAAAAATGATGAGAAAAGACGTTTCAGGAGGTCAAAGTTCAAAGTTCAAAAAATCCGAAAAAATGATGAGAAAAGACGTTGCAGGAGGTGAAGAGGTCCAAAATCAAAATATCCGAAAAAATGATGAGAAAAAACGTTGCAGGAGGTGGATTTTAAAAATTCGTAAAAATGATGAGAAAAGACGTTTCAGGAGGTCAAAGGTCAAAGTTCAAAAAATCCGAAAAATGATGAGAAAAGTCGTTTCAGGAGTTCAAAGGTCAAAGTTCAAAAAATCCGAAAAAAATAATGAGAAAAGACATTTTAGGAGCTGGAGAGGTAAAATTTCAAAAAATCCGAAAAATGATGAGAAAAGCCGTTTCAGGAGGTGGAGTTGAAAAAATCCGAAAAAATGATGAGAAAAGACGTTTCAGGAGGTGGATTTCAAAAATTCCGAAAAAAAGATGAGAAAAGACGTTTCAGGAGGTCAAAGGTCAAAGTTCCAAAAATCCGAAAAAATTATGAGAAAAGTCGTTTCAGGAGTTCAAAGGTCAAAGTTCAAAAAATCCGAAAAAAATGATGAGAAAAGACATTTTAGGAGCTGGAGAGGTAAAATTTCAAAAAATCCGAAAAATGATGAGAAAAGCCGTTTCAGGAGGTGGAGTTGAAAAAATCCGAAAAAATGATGAGAAAAGACGTTTCAGGAGGTGGATTTCAAAAATTCCGAAAAAAAGATGAGAAAAGACGTTTCAGGAGGTGGATTTCAAAAATTCCGAACAAATGATGAGAAAAGACGTTTCAAGAGGTGGAGAGGTCAAAATTTAAAAAATCCGAAAAAATGATGAGAAAAAACGTTGCAGCAGGTGAAGAGGTCCAAAATCAAAATATCCGAAAAAATGATGAGAAAAGACGTTGCAGGAGGTGGATTTTAAAAATTCGTAAAAATGATGAGAAAAGACGTTTCAGGAGGTCAAAGGTCAAAGTTCAAAAAATCCGAAAAATGATGAGAAAAGACGTTTCAGGAGGTCAAAGGTCAAAGTTCAAAAAATCCGAAAAATGATGAGAAAAGACGTTGCAGGAGGTCAAAGGTCAAAGTTCAAAAAATCCGAAAAATGATGAGAAAAGACGTTTCAGGAGGTCAAAGGTCAAAGTTCAAAAAATCCGAAAAAATGATGAGAAAAGACGTTGCAGGAGGTGAAGAGGTCCAAAATCAAAATATCCGAAAAAATGATGAGAAAAAACGTTGCAGGAGGTGGATTTTAAAAATTCGTAAAAATGATGAGAAAAGACGTTTCAGGAGGTCAAAGGTCAAAGTTCAAAAAATCCGAAAAATGATGAGAAAAGTCGTTTCAGGAGTTCAAAGGTCAAAGTTCAAAAAATCCGAAAAAAAAGATGAGAAAAGACATTTTAGGAGCTGGAGAGGTAAAATTTCAAAAAATCCGAAAAAAATTATGAGAAAAGACGTTTCAGGAGGTGGATTTCAAAAATTCCGAAAAAAAGATGAGAAAACCCCGTTTCAGGAGGTGGATTTCAAAAATTCCGAACAAATGATGAGAAAAGACGTTTCAAGAGGTGGAGAGGTCAAAATTTAAAAAATCCGAAAAAATGATGAGAAAAGACGTTGCAGGAGGTGGATTTTAAAAATTCGTAAAAATGATGAGAAAAGACGTTTCAGGAGGTCAAAGGTCAAAGTTCAAAAAATCCGAAAAATGATGAGAAAAGACGTTTCAGGAGGTCAAAGTTCAAAGTTCAAAAAATCCGAAAAAATGATGAGAAAAGACGTTGCAGGAGGTGAAGAGGTCCAAAATCAAAATATCCGAAAAAATGATGAGAAAAAACGTTGCAGGAGGTGGATTTTAAAAATTCGTAAAAATGATGAGAAAAGACGTTTCAGGAGGTCAAAGGTCAAAGTTCAAAAAATCCGAAAAATGATGAGAAAAGTCGTTTCAGGAGTTCAAAGGTCAAAGTTCAAAAAATCCGAAAAAAATGATGAGAAAAGACATTTTAGGAGCTGGAGAGGTAAAATTTCAAAAAATCCGAAAAATGATGAGAAAAGCCGTTTCAGGAGGTGGAGTTGAAAAAATCCGAAAAAATGATGAGAAAAGACGTTTCAGGAGGTGTATTTCAAAAATTCCGAAAAAAAGATGAGAAAAGACGTTTCAGGAGGTCAAAGTTCAAAGTTCAAAAAATCCGAAAAAATGATGAGAAAAGACGTTGCAGGAGGTGAAGAGGTCCAAAATCAAAATATCCGAAAAAAATGATGAGAAAAAACGTTTCAAGAGCTGGAGAGGTAAAATTTCAAAAAATCCGAAAAAATGATGAGAAAAGACGTTTCAGGAGGTCAAAGGTCAAAGTTCCAAAAATCCGAAAAAAGTGATGAGAAAAGAATTTTCAGGAGGTCAAAGGTCAAAGTTCATAAAACCTGAAAAAAAAAATGAAAAAAGACGTTTCAGAAGGTTCAAGTTCATAAAATCCGAAAAAATGATGAGAAACGACGTTTCAGGAGGTCAAAGGTCAAAGTTCAAAAAATCCGAAAAAATGATGAGAAAAGACATTTCAGGAGGTCAAAGGTCAAAGTTCAAAAAATAAAAAAATAAAAGATGAGAAAAGACGTTTTAGGAGTTGGAGAGGTAAAATTTCAGAAAATCCGAAAAAATGATGAGAAAAGACGTTTCAAGAGGTGGAGACGTCCAAGTTCAGAAAATCCGAAAAAATGATGAGAAAAGACGTTTAAGGAGGAGGATTTCAAAAATTCCGAAAAAAAGATGAGAAAAGACGTTTCAGGAGGTGGATTTCAAAAATTCCGAAAAAAAGATGAGAAAAGACGTTTCAGGAGGTGGATTTCAAAAATTCCGAACAAATGATGAGAAAAGACGTTTCAAGAGGTGGAGAGGTCAAAATTTAAAAAATCCGGAAAAATGATGAGAAAAAACGTTGCAGCAGGTGAAGAGGTCCAAAATCAAAATATCCGAAAAAATGATGAGAAAAGACGTTGCAGGAGGTGGATTTTAAAAATTCGTAAAAATGATGAGAAAAGACGTTTCAGGAGGTCAAAGGTCAAAGTTCAAAAAATCCGAAAAATGATGAGAAAAGACGTTTCAGGAGGTGGAGAGGTCAAAGTTCAAAAAATCCGAAAAATGATGAGAAAAGACGTTGCAGGAGGTCAAAGGTCAAAGTTCAAAAAATCCGAAAAATGATGAGAAAAGACGTTTCAGGAGGTCAAAGGTCAAAGTTCAAAAAATCCGAAAAAAATGATGAGAAAAGACGTTGCAGGAGGTGAAGAGGTCCAAAATCAAAATATCCGAAAAAATGATGAGAAAAAACGTTGCAGGAGGTGGATTTTAAAAATTCGTAAAAATGATGAGAAAAGACGTTTCAGGAGGTCAAAGGTCAAAGTTCAAAAAATCCGAAAAATGATGAGAAAAGTCGTTTCAGGAGTTCAAAGGTCAAAGTTCAAAAAATCCGAAAAAAATGATGAGAAAAGACATTTTAGGAGCTGGAGAGGTAAAATTTCAAAAAATCCGAAAAATGATGAGAAAAGCCGTTTCAGGAGGTGGAATTGAAAAAATCCGAAAAAATGATGAGAAAAGACGTTTGAGGAGGTGGATTTCAAAAATTCCGAAAAAAAGATGAGAAAAGACGTTTCAGGAGGTGGATTTCAAAAATTCCGAACAAATGATGAGAAAAGACGTTTCAAGAGGTGGAGAGGTCAAAATTTAAAAAATCCGAAAAAATGATGAGAAAAAACGTTGCAGCAGGTGAAGAGGTCCAAAATCAAAATATCCGAAAAAATGATGAGAAAAGACGTTGCAGGAGGTGGATTTTAAAAATTCGTAAAAATGATGAGAAAAGACGTTTCAGGAGGTCAAAGGTCAAAGTTCAAAAAATCCGAAAAATGATGAGAAAAGACGTTTCAGGAGGTCAAAGGTCAAAGTTCAAAAATCCGAAAAATGATGAGAAAAGACGTTGCAGGAGGTCAAAGGTCAAAGTTAAAAAAATCCGAAAAAAAGATGAGAAAAGACGTTTCAGGAGGTGGATTTCAAAAATTCCGAAAAAAAATGAGAAAAGATGTTTCAGAAGGTGGATTTCAAAAATTCCGAACAATTGATGAGAAAAGACGTTTCAAGAGGTGGAGAGGTCAAAATTAAAAAATCCGAAAAATGATGAGAAAAGACGTTTCAGGAGGTCAAAGGTCAAAGTTCCAAAAATCCGAAAAAATTATGAGAAAAACGTTTCAAGAGCTGGAGAGGTAAAATTTCAAAAAATCCGAAAAAATGATGAGAAAAGACGTTTCAGGAGGTCAAAGGTCAAAGTTCAGTCCAAGTGTCCAAAAATAGAGGCCATTTCTGTGTCCAAAAATAGAGGCAATTTTTGTGTCCAAAAATAGAGGCAATTTTTGTGTCCAAAAATAGAGGCCATTTTTGAGTCCAAAAATAGAGGCCATTTTTGTGTCCAAAAATATAGGCCAGTTTTGTGTCCAAAAATAGAGGCAATTTTTGTGTCCAAAAATAGAGGCAATTTTTGTGTCCAAAAATAGAGGCAATTTTTGTGTCCAAAAATAGAGGCCACTTTTGTGTCCAAAAATAGAGGCAATTTTTGTGTCCAAAAATAGAGGCCATTTTTGTGTCCAAAAATAGAGGCCACTTTTGTGTAAAAAAATAGAGGCAATTTTTGTGTCCAAAAATAGAGGCAATTTTTGTGTCCCAAAATAGAGGCCAATTTTGTGTCCAAAAATAGAGGCCAATTTTGTGTCCAAAAATAGAGGCAATTTTTGTGTCTGTTTTTTGCCCAAAAATAGAGGCCATTTTTGTGTCCAAAAATAGAGGCAATTTTTGTGTCCAAAAATAGAGGCAATTTTTGTGTCCAAAAATAGAGGCCATTTTTGAGTCCAAAAATAGAGGCCATTTTTGTGTCCAAAAATATAGGCCAGTTTTGTGTCCAAAAATAGAGGCAATTTTTGTGTCCAAAAATAGAGGCAATTTTTGTGTCCAAAAATAGAGGCAATTTTTGTGTCCAAAAATAGAGGCCACTTTTGTGTCCAAAAATAGAGGCAATTTTTGTGTCCAAAAATAGAGGCCATTTTTGTGTCCAAAAATAGAGGCCACTTTTGTGTAAAAAAATAGAGGCAATTTTTGTGTCCAAAAATAGAGGCAATTTTTGTGTCCCAAAATAGAGGCCAATTTTGTGTCCAAAAATAGAGGCCAATTTTGTGTCCAAAAATAGAGGCAATTTTTGTGTCTGTTTTTTGCCCAAAAATAGAGGCCATTTTTGTGTCCAAAAATAGAGGCAATTTTTGTGTCCAAAAATAGAGGCAATTTTTGTGTCCAAAAATAGAGGCCATTTTTGTGTCCAAAAATAGAGGCCACTTTTGTGTAAAAAAATAGAGGCAATTTTTGTGTCCAAAAATAGAGGCAATTTTTGTGTCCAAAAATAGAGGCCATTTTTGTGTCCAAAAATAGAGGCCACTTTTGTGTAAAAAAATAGAGGCAATTTTTGTGTCCAAAAATAGAGGCAATTTTTGTGTCCCAAAATAGAGGCCAATTTTGTGTCCAAAAATAGAGGCCAATTTTGTGTCCAAAAATAGAGGCAATTTTTGTGTCTGTTTTTTGCCCAAAAATAGAGGCCATTTTTGTGTCCAAAAATAGAGGCAATTTTTGTGTCCAAAAATAGAGGCAATTTTTGTGTCCAAAAATAGAGGCCATTTTTGAGTCCAAAAATAGAGGCCATTTTTGTGTCCAAAAATATAGGCCAGTTTTGTGTCCAAAAATAGAGGCAATTTTTGTGTCCAAAAATAGAGGCAATTTTTGTGTCCAAAAATAGAGGCAATTTTTGTGTCCAAAAATAGAGGCAATTTTTGTGTCCAAAAATAGAGGCCACTTTTGTGTCCAAAAATAGAGGCAATTTTTGTGTCCAAAAATAGAGGCCATTTTTGTGTCCAAAAATAGAGGCCACTTTTGTGTAAAAAAATAGAGGCAATTTTTGTGTCCAAAAATAGAGGCAATTTTTGTGTCCCAAAATAGAGGCCAATTTTGTGTCCAAAAATAGAGGCCAATTTTGTGTCCAAAAATAGAGGCAATTTTTGTGTCTGTTTTTTGCCCAAAAATAGAGGCCATTTTTGTGTCCAAAAATAGAGGCAATTTTTGTGTCCAAAAATAGAGGCAATTTTTGTGTCCAAAAATAGAGGCCATTTTTGTGTCCAAAAATAGAGGCCACTTTTGTGTAAAAAAATAGAGGCAATTTTTGTGTCCAAAAATAGAGGCAATTTTTGTGTCCAAAAATAGAGGCCATTTTTGTGTCCAAAAATAAAGGCCATTTTTGTGTCCAAAAATAGAGGCAATTTTTGTGTCCAAAAATAGAGGCCATTTTTGTGTCCAAAAATAGAGGCAATTTTTGTGTCCAAAAATAGAGGCAATTTTTGTGTCCAAAAATAGAGGCAATTTTTGTGTCCAAAAATAGAGGCCACTTTTGTGTCCAAAAATAGAGGCAATTTTTGTGTCCAAAAATAGAGGCCATTTTTGTGTCCAAAAATAGAGGCCACTTTTGTGTAAAAAAATAGAGGCAATTTTTGTGTCCAAAAATAGAGGCAATTTTTGTGTCCCAAAATAGAGGCCAATTTTGTGTCCAAAAATAGAGGCCAATTTTGTGTCCAAAAATAGAGGCAATTTTTGTGTCTGTTTTTTGCCCAAAAATAGAGGCCATTTTTGTGTCCAAAAATAGAGGCAATTTTTGTGTCCAAAAATAGAGGCAATTTTTGTGTCCAAAAATAGAGGCCATTTTTGTGTCCAAAAATAGAGGCCACTTTTGTGTAAAAAAATAGAGGCCATTTTTGTGTCCAAAAATAGAGGCCATTTTTGTGTCCAAAAATAGAGGCCATTTTTGTGTCCAAAAATAAAGGCCATTTTTGTGTCCAGAAATAGAGGCAATTTTTGTGTCCAAAAATAGAGGCAATTTTTGGACACAAAAATAGATGCAATTTTTGTGTCCAAAAATAGAGGCAATTTTTGTGTCCAAAAATAGAGGCAATTTTTGTGTCCAAAAATAGAGGCAATTTTTGTGTCCAAAAATAGAGGTAATTTTTGTGTCCAAAAATAGAGGCAATTTTTGTGTCCAAAAATAGAGGCCATTTTTGTGTCCAAAAATAGAGGCCAATTTTGTGTCCAAAAATAGAGGCCAATTTTGTGTCCAAATATAGAGGCAATTTTTGTGTCTGTTTTTTGCCCAAAAATAGAGGCCATTTTTGTGTCCAAAAATAGAGGCCATTTTTGTGTCCAAAAATAGAGGCAATTTTTGTGTCCAAAAATAGAGGCAATTTTTGTGTCCAAAAATAGAGGCAATTTTTGTGTCAAAAATTAAGGCCATTTTTGTGTCCAGAAATAGAGGCAATTTTTGTGTCCAAAAATAGAGGCAATTTTTGTGTCCAAAAATAGAGGCAATTTTTGTGTCCAAAAATAGAGGCCACTTTTGTGTCCAAAAATAGAGGCAATTTTTGTGTCCAACAATAGAGGCAATTTTTGTGTCCAAAAATAGAGGCAATTTTTGTGTCCAAAAATAGAGGCAATTTTTGTGTCCAAAAATAGAGGCCATTTTTGTGTCCAAAAATAGAGGCAATTTTTTGTCCAAAAATAGAGGCAATTTTTGTGTCCAAAAATAGAGGCAATTTTTGTGTCCAAAAATAGAGGAAATTTTTGTGTCCAAAAATAGAGGCAATTTTTGTGTTTTTTTTTGCCCAAAAATAGAGGCAATTTTTGTGTCCAAAAATAGAGGCAATTTTTGGACACAAAAATAGATGCAATTTTTGTGTCCAAAAATAGAGGCAATTTTTGTGTCCAAAAATAGAGGCAATTTTTGTGTCCAAAAATAGAGGCAATTTTTGTGTCCAAAAATAGAGGCAATTTTTGTGTCCAAAAATAGAGGCAATTTTTGTGTCCAAAAATAGAGGCAATTTTTGTGTCCAAAAATAGAGGCCATTTTTGTGTCCAAAAATAGAGGCCATTTTTGTGTCCAAAAATAGAGGCCATTTTTGTGTCCAAAAATAAAGGCCATTTTTGTGTCCAGAAATAGAGGCAATTTTTGTGTCCAAAAATAGAGGCAATTTTTGGACACAAAAATAGATGCAATTTTTGTGTCCAAAAATAGAGGCAATTTTTGTGTCCAAAAATAGAGGCAATTTTTGTGTCCAAAAATAGAGGCAATTTTTGTGTCCAAAAATAGAGGTAATTTTTGTGTCCAAAAATAGAGGCAATTTTTGTGTCCAAAAATAGAGGCAATTTTTGTGTCCAAAAATAGAGGCAATTTTTGTGTCAAAAATAGAGGCCATTTTTGTGTCCAAAAATAGAGGCCAATTTTGTGTCCAAAAATAGAGGCCAATTTTGTGTCCAAAAATAGAGGCAATTTTTGTGTCTGTTTTTTGCCCAAAAATAGAGGCCATTTTTGTGTCCAAAAATAGAGGCCATTTTTGTGTCCAAAAATAGAGGCAATTTTTGTGTCCAAAAATAGAGGCAATTTTTGGACACAAAAATAGATGCAATTTTTGTGTCCAAAAATAGAGGCAATTTTTGTGTCCAGAAATAGAGGCAATTTTTGTGTCCAAAAATAGAGGCAATTTTTGGACACAAAAATAGATGCAATTTTTGTGTCCAAAAATAGAGGCAATTTTTGTGTCCAAAAATAGAGGCAATTTTTGTGTCCAAAAATAGAGGCAATTTTTGTGTCCAAAAATAGAGGCAATTTTTGTGTCCAAAAATAGAGGCCATTTTTGTGTCCAAAAATAGAGGCCATTTTTGTGTCCAAAAATAGAGGCCATTTTTGTGTCCAAAAATAAAGGCCATTTTTGTGTCCAGAAATAGAGGCAATTTTTGTGTCCAAAAATAGAGGCAATTTTTGGACACAAAAATAGATGCAATTTTTGTGTCCAAAAATAGAGGCAATTTTTGTGTCCAAAAATAGAGGCAATTTTTGTGTCCAAAAATAGAGGCAATTTTTGTGTCCAAAAATAGAGGTAATTTTTGTGTCCAAAAATAGAGGCAATTTTTGTGTCCAAAAATAGAGCCAATTTTGTGTCCAAAAATATAGGCCATTTTTGTGTCCAAAAATAGAGGCAATTTTTGTGTCCAAAACTAGAGGCCATTTTTGTGTCCAAAAAAAGAGGCCACTTTTGAGTCCAAAAATAGAGGCAATTTTTGTGTTTGTTTTTTGCCCAAAAATAGAGGCAATTTTTGTGTGCAAAAATAGAGGCCATTTTTGTGTCCAAAAATAGAGGCAATTTTTGTGTCCAAAAATAGAGGCCATTTTTGTGTCCAAAAATAGAGGCCATTTTTGTGTCCAAAAATAGAGGCAATTTTTGTGTCCAAAAATAGAGGCAATTTTTGTGTCCAAAAATAGAGGCCACTTTTGTGTCCAAAAATAGAGGCAATTTTTGTGTCCAAAAATAGAGGCCATTTTTGTGTCCAAAAATAGAGGCCACTTTTGTGTAAAAAAATAGAGGCAATTTTTGTGTCCAAAAATAGAGGCAATTTTTGTGTCCCAAAATAGAGGCCAATTTTGTGTCCAAAAATAGAGGCCAATTTTGTGTCCAAAAATAGAGGCAATTTTTGTGTCTGTTTTTTGCCCAAAAATAGAGGCCATTTTTGTGTCCAAAAATAGAGGCAATTTTTGTGTCCAAAAATAGAGGCAATTTTTGTGTCCAAAAATAGAGGCAATTTTTGTGTCCAAAAATAGAGGCCATTTTTGTGTCCAAAAATAGAGGCCACTTTTGTGTAAAAAAATAGAGGCAATTTTTGTGTCCAAAAATAGAGGCAATTTTTGTGTCCAAAAATAGAGGCAATTTTTGTGTCCAAAAATAGAGGCAAATTTTGTGTCCAAAAATTGAGGCCAATTTTGTGTCCAAAAATAGAGGCAATTTTTGTGTCTGTTTTTTGCCCAAAAATAGAGGCCATTTTTGTGTAAAAAAATAGAGGCAATTTTTGTGTCCAAAAATAGAGGCCATTTTTGTGTCCAAAAATAGAGGCCATTTTTGTGTCCAAAAATAAAGGCCATTTTTGTGTCCAGAAATAGAGGCAATTTTTGTGTCCAAAAATAGAGGCAATTTTTAGACACAAAAATAGATGCAATTTTTGTGTCCAAAAATAGAGGCAATTTTTGTGTCCAAAAATAGAGGCAATTTTTGTGTCCAAAAATAGAGGCAATTTTTTTGTCCAAAAATAGAGGCAATTTTTGTGTCCAAAAATAGAGGCAATTTTTGTGTCCAAAAATAGAGGCAATTTTTGTGTCCAAAAATAGAGGCCATTTTTGTGTCCAAAAATAGAGGCCATTTTTGTGTCCAAAAATAAAGGCCATTTTTGTGTCCAGAAATAGAGGCAATTTTTGTGTCCAAAAATAGAGGCAATTTTTGGACACAAAAATAGAGGCAATTTTTGTGTCCAAAAATAGAGGCAATTTTTGTGTCCAAAAATAGAGGCAATTTTTGTGTCCAAAAATAGAGGCAATTTTTGTGTCCAAAAATAGAGGCAATTTTTGTGTCCAAAAATAGAGGCCATTTTTGTGTCCAAAAATAGAGGCCATTTTTGTGTCCAAAAATAGAGGCCATTTTTGTGTCCAAAAATAAAGGCCATTTTTGTGTCCAGAAATAGAGGCAATTTTTGTGTCCAAAAATAGAGGCAATTTTTGGACACAAAAATAGATGCAATTTTTGTGTCCAAAAATAGAGGCAATTTTTGTGTCCAAAAATAGAGGCAATTTTTGTGTCCAAAAATAGAGGCAATTTTTGTGTCCAAAAATAGAGGTAATTTTTGTGTCCAAAAATAGAGGCAATTTTTGTGTCCAAAAATAGAGGCAATTTTTGTGTCCAAAAATAGAGGCAATTTTTGTGTCAAAAATAGAGGCCATTTTTGTGTCCAAAAATAGAGGCCAATTTTGTGTCCAAAAATAGAGGCCAATTTTGTGTCCAAAAATAGAGGCAATTTTTGTGTCTGTTTTTTGCCCAAAAATAGAGGCCATTTTTGTGTCCAAAAATAGAGGCCATTTTTGTGTCCAAAAATAGAGGCAATTTTTGTGTCCAAAAATAGAGGCAATTTTTGGACACAAAAATAGATGCAATTTTTGTGTCCAAAAATAGAGGCAATTTTTGTGTCCAGAAATAGAGGCAATTTTTGTGTCCAAAAATAGAGGCAATTTTTGGACACAAAAATAGATGCAATTTTTGTGTCCAAAAATAGAGGCAATTTTTGTGTCCAAAAATAGAGGCAATTTTTGTGTCCAAAAATAGAGGCAATTTTTGTGTCCAAAAATAGAGGCAATTTTTGTGTCCAAAAATAGAGGCCATTTTTGTGTCCAAAAATAGAGGCCATTTTTGTGTCCAAAAATAGAGGCCATTTTTGTGTCCAAAAATAAAGGCCATTTTTGTGTCCAGAAATAGAGGCAATTTTTGTGTCCAAAAATAGAGGCAATTTTTGGACACAAAAATAGATGCAATTTTTGTGTCCAAAAATAGAGGCAATTTTTGTGTCCAAAAATAGAGGCAATTTTTGTGTCCAAAAATAGAGGCAATTTTTGTGTCCAAAAATAGAGGTAATTTTTGTGTCCAAAAATAGAGGCAATTTTTGTGTCCAAAAATAGAGCCAATTTTGTGTCCAAAAATATAGGCCATTTTTGTGTCCAAAAATAGAGGCAATTTTTGTGTTTGTTTTTTGCCCAAAAATAGAGGCAATTTTTGTGTGCAAAAATAGAGGCCATTTTTGTGTCCAAAAATAGAGGCCATTTTTGTGTCCAAAAATAGAGGCAATTTTTGTGTCCAAAAATAGAGGCCATTTTTGTGTCCAAAAATAGAGGCAATTTTTGTGTCCAAAAATAGAGGCAATTTTTGTGTCCAAAAATAGAGGCAATTTTTGTGTCCAAAAATAGAGGCCACTTTTGTGTCCAAAAATAGAGGCAATTTTTGTGTCCAAAAATAGAGGCCATTTTTGTGTCCAAAAATAGAGGCCACTTTTGTGTAAAAAAATAGAGGCAATTTTTGTGTCCAAAAATAGAGGCAATTTTTGTGTCCCAAAATAGAGGCCAATTTTGTGTCCAAAAATAGAGGCCAATTTTGTGTCCAAAAATAGAGGCAATTTTTGTGTCTGTTTTTTGCCCAAAAATAGAGGCCATTTTTGTGTCCAAAAATAGAGGCAATTTTTGTGTCCAAAAATAGAGGCAATTTTTGTGTCCAAAAATAGAGGCAATTTTTGTGTCCAAAAATAGAGGCCATTTTTGTGTCCAAAAATAGAGGCCACTTTTGTGTAAAAAAATAGAGGCAATTTTTGTGTCCAAAAATAGAGGCAATTTTTGTGTCCAAAAATAGAGGCAATTTTTGTGTCCAAAAATAGAGGCCAATTTTGTGTCCAAAAATTGAGGCCAATTTTGTGTCCAAAAATAGAGGCAATTTTTGTGTCTGTTTTTTGCCCAAAAATAGAGGCCATTTTTGTGTCAAAAAATAGAGGCAATTTTTGTGTCCAAAAATAGAGGCCATTTTTGTGTCCAAAAATAGAGGCCATTTTTGTGTCCAAAAATAAAGGCCATTTTTGTGTCCAGAAATAGAGGCAATTTTTGTGTCCAAAAATAGAGGCAATTTTTAGACACAAAAATAGATGCAATTTTTGTGTCCAAAAATAGAGGCAATTTTTGTGTCCAAAAATAGAGGCAATTTTTGTGTCCAAAAATAGAGGCAATTTTTGTGTCCAAAAATAGAGGCAATTTTTGTGTCCAAAAATAGAGGCAATTTTTGTGTCCAAAAATAGAGGCAATTTTTGTGTCCAAAAATAGAGGCCATTTTTGTGTCCAAAAATAGAGGCCATTTTTGTGTCCAAAAATAGAGGCCATTTTTGTGTCCAAAAATAAAGGCCATTTTTGTGTCCAGAAATAGAGGCAATTTTTGTGTCCAAAAATAGAGGCAATTTTTGGACACAAAAATAGATGCAATTTTTGTGTCCAAAAATAGAGGCAATTTTTGTGTCCAAAAATAGAGGCAATTTTTGTGTCCAAAAATAGAGGCAATTTTTGTGTCCAAAAATAGAGGTAATTTTTGTGTCCAAAAATAGAGGCAATTTTTGTGTCCAAAAATAGAGGCAATTTTTGTGTCCAAAAATAGAGGCAATTTTTGTGTCCAAAAATAGAGGCCATTTTTGTGTCCAAAAATAGAGGCCAATTTTGTGTCCAAAAATAGAGGCAATTTTTGTGTCTGTTTTTTGCCCAAAAATAGAGGCCATTTTTGTGTCCAAAAATAGAGGCCATTTTTGTGTCCAAAAATAGAGGCAATTTTTGTGTCCAAAAATAGAGGCAATTTTTGTGTCCAAAAATAGAGGCAATTTTTGTGTCAAAAATTAAGGCCATTTTTGTGTCCAAAAATAGAGGCCATTTTTGTGTCCAAAAATAGAGGCAATTTTTTGTCCAAAAATAGAGGCAATTTTTGTGTCCAAAAATAGAGGCAATTTTTGTGTCCAAAAATAGAGGAAATTTTTGTGTCCAAAAATAGAGGCAATTTTTGTGTTTTTTTTTGCCCAAAAATAGAGGCAATTTTTGTGTCCAAAAATAGAGGCAATTTTTGGACACAAAAATAGAGGCAATTTTTGTGTCCAAAAATAGAGGCAATTTTTGTGTCCAAAAATAGAGGCAATTTTTGTGTCCAAAAATAGAGGCAATTTTTGTTTCCAAAAATAGAGGCCATTTTTGTGTCCAAAAATAGAGGCCATTTTTGTGTCCAAAAATAGAGGCCATTTTTGTGTCCAAAAATAAAGGCCATTTTTGTGTCCAGAAATAGAGGCAATTTTTGTGTCCAAAAATAGAGGCAATTTTTGGACACAAAAATAGATGCAATTTTTGTGTCCAAAAATAGAGGCAATTTTTGTGTCCAAAAATAGAGGCAATTTTTGTGTCCAAAAATAGAGGCAATTTTTGTGTCCAAAAATAGAGGTAATTTTTGTGTCCAAAAATAGAGGCAATTTTTGTGTCCAAAAATAGAGGCAATTTTTGTGTCCAAAAATAGAGGCAATTTTTGTGTCCAAAAATAGAGGCCATTTTTGTGTCCAAAAATAGAGGCCATTTTTGTGTGCAAAAATAGAGGCCAATTTTGTGTCCAAAAATAGAGGCAATTTTTGTGTCTGTTTTTTGCCCAAAAATAGAGGCCATTTTTGTGTCCAAAAATAGAGGCCATTTTTGTGTCCAAAAATAGAGGCAATTTTTGTGTCCAAAAATAGAGGCAATTTTTGTGTCCAAAAATAGAGGCAATTTTTGTGTCCAAAAATAGAGGCAATTTTTGTGTCCAAAAATAGAGGCAATTTTTGTGTCCAAAAATAGAGGCAATTTTTGTGTCCAAAAATGGAGGCCATTTTTGTGTCCAAAAATAGAGGCCATTTTTGTGTAAAAAATTAAGGCCATTTTTGTGTCCAGAAATAGAGGCAATTTTTGTGTCCAAAAATAGAGGCAATTTTTGTGTCCAAAAATAGAGGCAATTTTTGTGTCCAAAAATAGAGGCAATTTTTGTGTCCAAAAATAGAGGCCACTTTTGTGTCCAAAAATAGAGGCAATTTTTGTGTCCAAAAATAGAGGCAATTTTTGTGTCCAAAAATAGAGGCAATTTTTGTGTCCAAAAATAGAGGCCATTTTTGTGTCCAAAAATAGAGGCCATTTTTGTGTCCAAAAATAGAGGCAATTTTTTGTCCAAAAATAGAGGCAATTTTTGTGTCCAAAAATAGAGGCAATTTTTGTGTCCAAAAATAGAGGAAATTTTTGTGTCCAAAAATAGAGGCAATTTTTGTGTTTTTTTTGCCCAAAAATAGAGGCAATTTTTGTTTCCAAAAATAGAGGCAATTTTTGTGTCCAAAAATAGAGGCAATTTTTGTGTCCAAAAATAGAGGAAATTTTTGTGTCCAAAAATAGAGGCAATTTTTGTGTCCAAAAATAGAGGCAATTTTTTGTCCAAAAATAGAGGCAATTTTTGTGTCCAAAAATAGAGGCAATTTTTTGTCCAAAAATAGAGGAAATTTTTGTGTCCAAAAATAGAGGCAATTTTTGTGTCCAAAAATAGAGGCAATTTTTGTGTTTTTTTTTGCCCAAAAATAGAGGCAATTTTTGTTTCCAAAAATAGAGGCAATTTTTGTGTCCAAAAATAGAGGCCATTTTTGTATCCAAAAATAGAGGCAATTTTTGTGTCCAAAAATAGAGGCAATTTTTGTGTCCAAAAATAGAGGCAATTTTTGTGTCTGTTTTTTGCCCAAAAATAGAGGCAATTTTTGTTTCCAAAAATAGAGGCAATTTTTGTGTCCAAAAATAGAGGCAATTTTTGTGTCCAAAAATAGAGGCAATTTTTGTGTCTGTTTTTTGCCCAATAATAGAGGCCATTTTTGTGTCCAAAAATAGAGGCCATTTTTGTGTCCAAAAATAGAGGCCATTTTTGTGTCCAAAAATAGAGGCCATTTTTGTGTCCAAAAATAGAGGCAATTTTTGTGTCTGTTTTTTGCCCAAAAATAGAGGCCATTTTTGTGTCCAAAAATAGAGGCAATTTTTGTGTCCAAAAATAGAGGCCATTTTTGTGTCCCAAAATAGAGGCCATTTTTGTGTCCAAAAATAGAGGCCATTTTTGTGTCCAAAAATAGAGGCAATTTTTTTGTCCAAAAATAGAGGCCATTTTTGTGTCAAAAAATAGAGGCAATTTTTGTGTCCAAAAATAGAGCCAATTTTTGTGTCTGTTTTTTGCCAAAAAATAGAGGCAATTTTTGTGTCCAAAAATAGAGGCCATTTTTGTGTCCAAAAATTGAGGCAATTTTTGTGTCCAAAAATAGAGGCCATTTTTGTGTCCAAAAATTGAGGCAATTTTTGTGTCCAAAAATAGAGGCCATTTTTGTGTCCAAAAATAGAGGCAATTTTTGTGTCCAAAAATAGAGGCAATTTTTGTGTCCAAAAATAGAGGCCATTTTTGTGTCCAAAAATAGAGGCCATTTTTGTGTCCAAAAATAGAGGCCATTTTTGTGTCCAAAAATAGAGGCAATTTTTGTGTCTGTTTTTTGCCCAAAAATAGAGGCCATTTTTATGTCCAAAAATAGAGGCCATTTTTGTGTCCAAAAATAGAGGCCATTTTTGTGTCCAAAAATAAAGGCCATTTTTGTGTCCAGAAATAGAGGCAATTTTTGTGTCCAAAAATAGAGGCAATTTTTGGACACAAAAATAGATGCAATTTTTGTGTCCAAAAATAGAGGCAATTTTTGTGTCCAAAAATAGAGGCAATTTTTGTGTCCAAAAATAGAGGCAATTTTTGTGTCCAAAAATAGAGGTAATTTTTGTGTCCAAAAATAGAGGCAATTTTTGTGTCCAAAAATAGAGGCAATTTTGGTGTCCAAAAATAGAGGCAATTTTTGTGTCCAAAAATAGAGGCCATTTTTGTGTCCAAAAATAGAGGCAAATTTTGTGTCCAAAAATAGAGGCCAATTTTGTGTCCAAAAATAGAGGCAATTTTTGTGTCTGTTCTTTGCCCAAAAATAGAGGCCATTTTTGTGTCCAAAAATAGAGGCCATTTTTGTGTCCAAAAATAGAGGCCATTTTTGTGTCCAAAAATAGAGGCCATTTTTGTGTCCAAAAATAGAGGCAATTTTTGTGTCTGTTTTTTGCCCAAAAATAGAGGCCATTTTTGTGTCCAAAAATAGAGGCAATTTTTGTGTCCAAAAATAGAGGCCATTTTTGTGTCCCAAAATAGAGGCCATTTTTGTGTCCAAAAATAGAGGCCATTTTTGTGTCCAAAAATAGAGGCAATTTTTTTGTCCAAAAATAGAGGCCATTTTTGTGTCAAAAAATAGAGGCAATTTTTGTGTCCAAAAATAGAGCCAATTTTTGTGTCTGTTTTTTGCCAAAAAATAGAGGCAATTTTTGTGTCCAAAAATAGAGGCCATTTTTGTGTCCAAAAATTGAGGCAATTTTTGTGTCCAAAAATAGAGGCCATTTTTGTGTCCAAAAATTGAGGCAATTTTTGTGTCCAAAAATAGAGGCCATTTTTGTGTCCAAAAATAGAGGCAATTTTTGTGTCCAAAAATAGAGGCAATTTTTGTGTCCAAAAATAGAGGCCATTTTTGTGTCCAAAAATAGAGGCCATTTTTGTGTCCAAAAATAGAGGCCATTTTTGTGTCCAAAAATAGAGGCAATTTTTGTGTCTGTTTTTTGCCCAAAAATAGAGGCCATTTTTATGTCCAAAAATAGAGGCCATTTTTGTGTCCAAAAATAGAGGCCATTTTTGTGTCCAAAAATAAAGGCCATTTTTGTGTCCAGAAATAGAGGCAATTTTTGTGTCCAAAAATAGAGGCAATTTTTGGACACAAAAATAGATGCAATTTTTGTGTCCAAAAATAGAGGCAATTTTTGTGTCCAAAAATAGAGGCAATTTTTGTGTCCAAAAATAGAGGCAATTTTTGTGTCCAAAAATAGAGGTAATTTTTGTGTCCAAAAATAGAGGCAATTTTTGTGTCCAAAAATAGAGGCAATTTTGGTGTCCAAAAATAGAGGCAATTTTTGTGTCCAAAAATAGAGGCCATTTTTGTGTCCAAAAATAGAGGCAAATTTTGTGTCCAAAAATAGAGGCCAATTTTGTGTCCAAAAATAGAGGCAATTTTTGTGTCTGTTCTTTGCCCAAAAATAGAGGCCATTTTTGTGTCCAAAAATAGAGGCCATTTTTGTGTCCAAAAATAGAGGCAATTTTTGTGTCCAAAAATAGAGGCAATTTTTGTGTCCAAAAATAGAGGCAATTTTTGTGTCCAAAAATAGAGGCAATTTTTGTGTCCAAAAATAGAGGCAATTTTTGTGTCCAAAAATAGAGGCAATTTTTGTGTCCAAAAATAGAGGCCATTTTTGTGTAAAAAATTAAGGCCATTTTTGTGTCCAGAAATAGAGGCAATTTTTGTGTCCAAAAATAGAGGCAATTTTTGTGTCCAAAAATAGAGGCAATTTTTGTGTCCAAAAATAGAGGCCACTTTTGTGTCCAAAAATAGAGGCAATTTTTGTGTCCAAAAATAGAGGCAATTTTTGTGTCCAAAAATAGAGGCAATTTTTGTGTCCAAAAATAGAGGCCATTTTTGTGTCCAAAAATAGAGGCCATTTTTGTGTCCAAAAATAGAGGCCATTTTTGTGTCCAAAAATAGAGGCAATTTTTTGTCCAAAAATAGAGGCAATTTTTGTGTCCAAAAATAGAGGCAATTTTTGTGTCCAAAAATAGAGGAAATTTTTGTGTCCAAAAATAGAGGCAATTTTTGTGTTTTTTTTTGCCCAAAAATAGAGGCAATTTTTGTTTCCAAAAATAGAGGCAATTTTTGTGTCCAAAAATAGAGGCAATTTTTGTGTCCAAAAATAGAGGCAATTTTTGTGTCCAAAAATAGAGGAAATTTTTGTGTCCAAAAATAGAGGCAATTTTTGTGTCCAAAAATAGAGGCAATTTTTTGTCCAAAAATAGAGGCAATTTTTGTGTCCAAAAATAGAGGCAATTTTTGTGTCCAAAAATAGAGGAAATTTTTGTGTCCAAAAATAGAGGCAATTTTTGTGTCCAAAAATAGAGGCAATTTTTGTGTCCAAAAATAGAGGCAATTTTTGTGTTTTTTTTTGCCCAAAAATAGAGGCAATTTTTGTTTCCAAAAATAGAGGCAATTTTTGTGTCCAAAAATAGAGGCCATTTTTGTATCCAAAAATAGAGGCAATTTTTGTGTCCAAAAATAGAGGCAATTTTTGTGTCCAAAAATAGAGGCAATTTTTGTGTCTGTTTTTTGCCCAAAAATAGAGGCAATTTTTGTTTCCAAAAATAGAGGCAATTTTTGTGTCCAAAAATAGAGGCAATTTTTGTGTCCAAAAATAGAGGCAATTTTTGTGTCCAAAAATAGAGGCAATTTTTGTGTCTGTTTTTTGCCCAATAATAGAGGCCATTTTTGTGTCCAAAAATAGAGGCCATTTTTGTGTCCAAAAATAGAGGCCATTTTTGTGTCCAAAAATAGAGGCCATTTTTGTGTCCAAAAATAGAGGCAATTTTTGTGTCTGTTTTTTGCCCAAAAATAGAGGCCATTTTTGTGTCCAAAAATAGAGGCAATTTTTGTGTCCAAAAATAGAGGCCATTTTTGTGTCCAAAAATAGAGGCAATTTTTGTGTCCAAAAATAGAGGCCATTTTTGTGTCCAAAAATAGAGGCAATTTTTTTGTCCAAAAATAGAGGTGTTTTCTTGCCCAAAAATAGAGGCCATTTTTGTGTCTGTTTTTGCCCAAAAATAGAAGCAATTTTTGTGTCCAAAAATAGAGGTAATTTTTGTGTCCAAAAATAGAGGCCCTTTTTTGTGTCCCAAAAATTGAGGCAATTTTTGTGTCCAAAAATAGAGGCCATTTTTGTGTCCAAAAATTGAGGCAATTTTTGTGTCCAAAAATAGAGGCCATTTTTGTGTCCAAAAATAGAGGCAATTTTTGTGTCCAAAAATAGAGGCCATTTTTGTGTCCAAAAATAGAGGCAATTTTTGTGTCTGTTTTTTGCCCAAAAATAGAGGCCATTTTTGTGTCCAAAAATAGAGGCAATTTTTGTGTCTGTTTTTTGCCCAAAAATAGAGGCCATTTTTGTGTCCAAAAATAGAGGCAATTTTTGTGTCCAAAAATAGAGGCCATTTTTGTGTCCAAAAATAGAGGCAATTTTTGTGTCCAAAAATAGAGGCCATTTTTGTGTCCAAAAATAGAGGCAATTTTTTTGTCCAAAAATAGAGGCCATTTTTGTGTCAAAAAATAGAGGCAATTTTTGTGTCCAAAAATAGAGCCAATTTTTGTGTCTGTTTTTTGCTCAAAAATAGAGGCAATTTTTGTGTCCAAAAATAGAGGCCATTTTTGTGTCCAAAAATTGAGGCAATTTTTGTGTCCAAAAATAGAGGCCATTTTTGTGTCCAAAAATTGAGGCAATTTTTGTGTCCAAAAATAGAGGCCATTTTTGTGTCCAAAAATAGAGGCAATTTTTGTGTCCAAAAATAGAGGCAATTTTTGTGTCCAAAAATAGAGGCCATTTTTGTGTCCAAAAATAGAGGCCATTTTTGTGTCCAAAAATAGAGGCCATTTTTGTGTCCAAAAATAGAGGCAATTTTTGTGTCTGTTTTTTGCCCAAAAATAGAGGCCATTTTTATGTCCAAAAATAGAGGCAATTTTTGTGTCCAAATATAGAGGCCATTTTTGAGTCCAAAAATAGAGGCCATTTTTGTGTCCAAAGATAGAGGCCATTTTTGTGTCCAAAAATAGAGGCAATTTTTGTGTCCAAAAATAGAGGCCATTTTTGTGTCCAAAAATAGAGGCCATTTTTGTGTCCAAAAATAGAGGCAATTTTTGTGTCCAAAAATAGAGGCAATTTTTGTGTCCAAAAATAGAGGCAATTTTTGTGTCCAAAAATAGAGGCAATTTTTGTGTCCAAAAATAGAGGCCATTTTTGTGTCCAAAAATAGAGGCAATTTTTGTGTCCAAAAATAGAGGCCATTTTTGTGTCCAAAAATAGAGGCCATTTTTGTGTCCAAAAATAGAGGCCATTTTTGTGTCCAAAAATAGAGGCCATTTTTGTGTCCAAAAATAGAGGCAATTTTTGTGTCTGTTTTTTGCCCAAAAATAGAGGCCATTTTTGTGTCCAAAAATAGAGGCCATTTTTGTGTCCAAAAATAGAGGCAATTTGTGTGTCCAAAAATAGAGGCAATTTTTGTGTCTGTTTTTTGCCCAAAAATAGAGGCCATTTTTGTGTCCAAAAATAGAGGCAATTTTTGTGTCCAAAAATAGAGGCAATTTTTGTGTCCAAAATTAGAGGCCATTTTTGTGTCCAAAAATAGAGGCCATTTTTGTGTCCAAAAATAGAGGCCATTTTTGTGTCCAAAAATAGAGGCAATTTTTGTGTCCAAAAATAGAGGCCATTTTTGTGTCCAAAAATAGAGGCCATTTTTGTGTCCAAAAATAGAGGCAATTTTTTGTCCAAAAATAGAGGCAATTTTTGTGTCCAAAAATAGAGGCAATTTTTGTGTCCAAAAATAGAGGAAATTTTTGTGTCCAAAAATAGAGGCAATTTTTGTGTTTTTTTTTGCCCAAAAATAGAGGCAATTTTTGTTTCCAAAAATAGAGGCAATTTTTGTGTCCAAAAATAGAGGCAATTTTTGTGTCCAAAAATAGAGGCAATTTTTGTGTCCAAAAATAGAGGCAATTTTTGTGTCCAAAAATAGAGGCAATTTTTGTGTCCAAAAATAGAGGTAATTTTTTGTCCAAAAATAGAGGCAATTTTTGTGTCCAAAAATAGAGGCAAATTTTGTGTCCAAAAATAGAGGAAATTTTTGTGTCCAAAAATAGAGGCAATTTTTGTGTCCAAAAATAGAGGCAATTTTTGTGTCCAAAAATAGAGGCAATTTTTGTGTTTTTTTTTGCCCAAAAATAGAGGCAATTTTTGTTTCCAAAAATAGAGGCAATTTTTGTGTCCAAAAATAGAGGCCATTTTTGTATCCAAAAATAGAGGCAATTTTTGTGTCCAAAAATAGAGGCAATTTTTGTGTCCAAAAATAGAGGCAATTTTTGTGTCTGTTTTTTGCCCAAAAATAGAGGCAATTTTTGTTTCCAAAAATAGAGGCAATTTTTGTGTCCAAAAATAGAGGCAATTTTTGTGTCCAAAAATAGAGGCAATTTTTGTGTCCAAAAATAGAGGCAATTTTTGTGTCCAAAAATAGAGGCAATTTTTGTGTCCAAAAATAGAGGCAATTTTTGTGTCCAAAAATAGAGGCCATTTTTGTGTCCAAAAATAGAGGCAATTTTTGTGTCCAAAAATAGAGGCAATTTTTGTGTCTGTTTTTTGCCCAAAAATAGAGGCAATTTTTGTTTCCAAAAATAGAGGCAATTTTTGTGTCCAAAAATAGAGGCAATTTTTGTGTCCAAAAATAGAGGCAATTTTTGTGTCCAAAAATAGAGGCAATTTTTGTGTCCAAAAATAGAGGCAATTTTTGTGTCTGTTTTTTGCCCAATAATAGAGGCCATTTTTGTGTCCAAAAATAGAGGCCATTTTTGTGTCCAAAAATAGAGGCCATTTTTGTGTCCAAAAATAGAGGCCATTTTTGTGTCCAAAAATAGAGGCCATTTTTGTGTCCAAAAATAGAGGCCATTTTTGTGTCCAAAAATAGAGGCCATTTTTGTGTCCAAAAATAGAGGCAATTTTTGTGTCTGTTTTTTGCCCAAAAATAGAGGCCATTTTTGTGTCCAAAAATAGAGGCCATTTTTGTGTCCAAAAATAGAGGCAATTTGTGTGTCCAAAAATAGAGGCAATTTTTGTGTCTGTTTTTTGCCCAAAAATAGAGGCCATTTTTGTGTCCAAAAATAGAGGCAATTTTTGTGTCCAAAAATAGAGGCAATTTTTGTGTCCAAAATTAGAGGCCATTTTTGTGTCCAAAAATAGAGGCCATTTTTGTGTCCAAAAATAGAGGCCATTTTTGTGTCCAAAAATAGAGGCAATTTTTGTGTCCAAAAATAGAGGCCATTTTTGTGTCCAAAAATAGAGGCCATTTTTGTGTCCAAAAATAGAGGCAATTTTTTGTCCAAAAATAGAGGCAATTTTTGTGTCCAAAAATAGAGGCAATTTTTGTGTCCAAAAATAGAGGAAATTTTTGTGTCCAAAAATAGAGGCAATTTTTGTGTTTTTTTTTGCCCAAAAATAGAGGCAATTTTTGTTTCCAAAAATAGAGGCAATTTTTGTGTCCAAAAATAGAGGCAATTTTTGTGTCCAAAAATAGAGGCAATTTTTGTGTCCAAAAATAGAGGCAATTTTTGTGTCCAAAAATAGAGGAAATTTTTGTGTCCAAAAATAGAGGCAATTTTTGTGTCCAAAAATAGAGGTAATTTTTTGTCCAAAAATAGAGGCAATTTTTGTGTCCAAAAATAGAGGCAAATTTTGTGTCCAAAAATAGAGGAAATTTTTGTGTCCAAAAATAGAGGCAATTTTTGTGTCCAAAAATAGAGGCAATTTTTGTGTCCAAAAATAGAGGCAATTTTTGTGTTTTTTTTTGCCCAAAAATAGAGGCAATTTTTGTTTCCAAAAATAGAGGCAATTTTTGTGTCCAAAAATAGAGGCCATTTTTGTATCCAAAAATAGAGGCAATTTTTGTGTCCAAAAATAGAGGCAATTTTTGTGTCCAAAAATAGAGGCAATTTTTGTGTCTGTTTTTTGCCCAAAAATAGAGGCAATTTTTGTTTCCAAAAATAGAGGCAATTTTTGTGTCCAAAAATAGAGGCAATTTTTGTGTCCAAAAATAGAGGCAATTTTTGTGTCCAAAAATAGAGGCAATTTTTGTGTCCAAAAATAGAGGCAATTTTTGTGTCCAAAAATAGAGGCAATTTTTGTGTCCAAAAATAGAGGCAATTTTTGTGTCCAAAAATAGAGGCAATTTTTGTGTCTGTTTTTTGCCCAAAAATAGAGGCAATTTTTGTTTCCAAAAATAGAGGCAATTTTTGTGTCCAAAAATAGAGGCAATTTTTGTGTCCAAAAATAGAGGCAATTTTTGTGTCCAAAAATAGAGGCAATTTTTGTGTCCAAAAATAGAGGCAATTTTTGTGTCTGTTTTTTGCCCAATAATAGAGGCCATTTTTGTGTCCAAAAATAGAGGCCATTTTTGTGTCCAAAAATAGAGGCCATTTTTGTGTCCAAAAATAGAGGCCATTTTTGTGTCCAAAAATAGAGGCCATTTTTGTGTCCAAAAATAGAGGCCATTTTTGTGTCCAAAAATAGAGGCCATTTTTGTGTCCAAAAATAGAGGCCATTTTTGTGTCCAAAAATAGAGGCAATTTTTGTGTCTGTTTTTTGCCCAAAAATAGAGGCCATTTTTGTGTCCAAAAATAGAGGCAATTTTTGTGTCCAAAAATAGAGGCCATTTTTGTGTCCAAAAATAGAGGCCATTTTTGTGTCCAAAAATAGAGGCCATTTTTGTGTCCAAAAATAGAGGCCATTTTTGTGTCCAAAAATAGAGGCAATTTTTGTGTCCAAAAATAGAGGCAATTTTTGTGTCCAAAAAAAAGGCAATTTTTGTGTCCAAAAATAGAGGCAATTTTTGTGTCCAAAAATAGAGGCAATTTTTGTGTCCAAAAATAGAGGCAATTTTTGTGTCTGTTTTTTGCCCAATAATAGAGGCCATTTTTGTGTCCAAAAATAGAGGCCATTTTTGTGTCCAAAAATAGAGGCCATTTTTGTGTCCAAAAATAGAGGCCATTTTTGTGTCCAAAAATAGAGGCAATTTTTGTGTCTGTTTTTTGCCCAAAAATAGAGGCCATTTTTGTGTCCAAAAATAGAGGCAATTTTTGTGTCCAAAAATAGAGGCCATTTTTGTGTCCCAAAATAGAGGCCATTTTTGTGTCCAAAAATAGAGGCCATTTTTGTGTCCAAAAATAGAGGCCATTTTTGTGTCAAAAAATAGAGGCAATTTTTGTGTCCAAAAATAGAGCCAATTTTTGTGTCTGTTTTTTGCCCAAAAATAGAGGCAATTTTTGTGTCCAAAAATAGAGGCAATTTTTGTGACCAAAAATAGAGGCAATTTTTGTGTCCAAAAATAGAGGCCATTTTTGTGTCCAAAAATAGAGGCCATTTTTGTGTCCAAAAATAGAGGCCATTTTTGTGTCCAAAAATAGAGGCCATTTTTGTGTCCAAAAATAGAGGCCATTTTTGTGTCCAAAAATAGAGGCAATTTTTGTGTCCAAAAATAGAGGCAATTTTTGTGTCCAAACATAGAGGCAATTTTTGTGTCTGTTTTTTGCCCAAAAATAGAGGCAATTTTTGTGTCCAAAAATAGAGGCAATTTTTGTGTCCAAAAAAAAAAAGCAATTTTTGTGTCTGTTTTTTGCCCAAAAATAGAGGCAATTTTTGTGTCCAAAAATAGAGGCAATTTTTGTGTCTGTTTTTTGCCCAAAAATAGAGGCCATTTTTGTGTCCAAAAATAGAGGCCATTTTTGTGTCCAAAAATAGAGGCAATTTGTGTGTCCAAAAATAGAGGCAATTTTTTGTGTCTGTTTTTTGCCCAAAAATAGAGGCCATTTTTGTGTCCAAAAATAGAGGCAATTTTTGTGTCCAAAAATAGAGGCAATTTTTTGTGTCTGTTTTTTCCCAAAAATAGAGGCAATTTTTGTGTCCAAAAATAGAGGCAATTTTTGTGTCCAAAAAAAAAAGCAATTTTTGGGTGGTCTGTTTTTTGCCCAAAATAGAGGCAATTTTTGTGTCCAAAAATAGAGGCAATTTTTGTGTCCAAAAATAGAGGCAATTTTTGTGTCCAAAAATAGAGGCAATTTTTGTGTCTGTTTTATGCCCAAAAATAGAGGCCATTTTTGTGTCCAAAAATAGAGGCAATTTTTGTGTCCAAAAATAGAGGCAATTTTTGTGTCCAAAATTAGAGGCCATTTTTGTGTCCAAAAATAGAGGCCATTTTTGTGTCCAAAAATAGAGGCCATTTTTGTGTCCAAAAATATAGAGGCCAATTTTTGTGTCCAAAAATAGAGGCCATTTTTGTGTCCAAAAATAGAGGCCATTTTTTGTGTCCAAAAATAGAGGCCATTTTTGTGTCCAAAAATAGAGGCAATTTTTGTGTCCAAAAATAGAGGCAATTTTTGTGTCTGTTTTTTGCCCAAAAATAGAGGCCATTTTTGTGTCCAAAAATAGAGGCAATTTGTGTGTCCAAAAATAGAGGCAATTTTTGTGTCCAAAAATAGAGGCCATTTTTGTGTCCAAAAATAGAGGCCATTTTTGTGTCCAAAAATAGAGGCAATTTTTGTGTCCAAAAATAGAGGCCACTTTTGTGTCCAAAAATAGAGGCCATTTTTGTGTCCAAAAATAGAGGCAATTTTTGTGTCCAAAAATAGAGGCCATTTTTGTGTCCAAAAATAGAGGCCATTTTTGTGTCCAAAAATAGAGGCAATTTTTGTGTCCAAAAATAGAGGCAATTTTTGTGTCCAAAAATAGAGGCAATTTTTGTGTCCAAAAATAGAGGCAATTTTTGTGTCCAAAAATAGAGGCAATTTTTGTGTCCAAAAATAGAGGCAATTTTTGTGTCCAAAAATAGAGGCAATTTTTGTGTCCAAAAATAGAGGCCATTTTTGTGTCCAAAAATAGAGGCCATTTTTGTGTCCAAAAATAGAGGCCATTTTTGTGTCCAAAAATAGAGGCCATTTTTGTGTCCAAAAATAGAGGCAATTTTTGTGTCCAAAAATAGAGGCAATTTTTGTGTCCAAAAATAGAGGCAATTTTTGTGTCTGTTTTTTGCCCAAAAATAGAGGCAATTTTTGTGTCCAAAAATAGAGGCAATTTTTGTGTCCAAAAAAAAAAGCAATTTTTGTGTCTGTTTTTTGCCCAAAAATAGAGGCAATTTTTGTGTTCAAAAATAGAGGCAATTTTTGTGTCCAAAAATAGAGGCAATTTTTGTGTCCAAAAATAGAGGCAATTTTTGTGTCTGTTTTTTGCCCAAAAATAGAGGCCATTTTTGTGTCCAAAAATAGAGGCCATTTTTGTGTCCAAAAATAGAGGCAATTTGTGTGTCCAAAAATAGAGGCAATTTTTGTGTCTGTTTTTTGCCCAAAAATAGAGGCCATTTTTGTGTCCAAAAATAGAGGCCATTTTTGTGTCCAAAAATAGAGGCCATTTTTGTGTCCAAAAATAGAGGCCATTTTTGTGTCCAAAAATAGAGGCCATTTTTGTGTCCAAAAATAGAGGCCATTTTTGTGTCCAAAAATAGAGGCCATTTTTGTGTCCAAAAATAGAGGCCATTTTTGTGTCCAAAAATAGAGGCAATTTTTGTGTCCAAAAATAGAGGCAATTTTTGTGTCTGTTTTTTGCCCAAAAATAGAGGCCATTTTTGTGTCCAAAAATAGAGGCAATTTGTGTGTCCAAAAATAGAGGCAATTTTTGTGTCCAAAAATAGAGGCCATTTTTGTGTCCAAAAATAGAGGCAATTTTTGTGTCCAAAAATAGAGGCAATTTTTGTGTCCAAACATAGAGGCAATTTTTGTGTCTGTTTTTTGCCCAAAAATAGAGGCAATTTTTGTGTCCAAAAATAGAGGCAATTTTTGTATCCAAAAAAAAAAGCAATTTTTGTGTCTGTTTTTTGCCCAAAAAAAGAGGAAATTTTTGTGTCCAAAAATAGAGGCAATTTGTGTGTCCAAAAATAGAGGCAATTTTTGTGTCTGTTTTTTGCCCAAAAATAGAGGCCATTTTTGTGTCCAAAAATAGAGGCCATTTTTGTGTCCAAAAATAGAGGCCATTTTTGTGTCCAAAAATAGAGGCAATTTTTGTGTCCAAAAATAGAGGCAATTTTTGTGTCCAAAAATAGAGGCAATTTTTGTGTCTGTTTTTTGCCCAAAAATAGAGGCCATTTTTGTGTCCAAAAATAGAGGCCACTTTTGTGTCCAAAAATAGAGGCCATTTTTGTGTCCAAAAATAGAGGCAATTTTTGTGTCCAAAAAAAAAAGCAATTTTTGTGTCCAAAAATAGAGGCCATTTTTGTGTCCAAAAATAGAGGCCATTTTTGTGTCCAAAAATAGAGGCCATTTTTGTGTCCAAAAATAGAGGCCATTTTTGTGTCCAAAAATAGAGGCCATTTTTGTGTCCAAAAATAGAGGCAATTTTTGTGTCCAAAAATAGAGGCAATTTTTGTGTCTGTTTTTTGCCCAAAAATAGAGGCAATTTTTGTGTCCAAAAATAGAGGCAATTTTTGTGTCCAAAAAAAAAAGCAATTTTTGTGTCCAAAAATAGAGGCCATTTTTGTGTCCAAAAATAGAGGCAATTTTTGTGTCTGTTTTTTGCCCAAAAATAGAGGCCATTTTTGTGTCCAAAAATAGAGGCCATTTTTGTGTCCAAAAATAGAGGCAATTTTTGTGTCCAAAAATAGAGGCAATTTTTGTGTCCAAAAATAGAGGCCATTTTTGTGTCCAAAAATAGAGGCCATTTTTGTGTCCAAAAATAGAGGCCATTTTTGTGTCCAAAAATAGAGGCCATTTTTGTGTCCAAAAATAGAGGCAATTTTTGTGTCCAAAAATAGAGGCAATTTTTGTGTCCAAACATAGAGGCAATTTTTGTGTCTGTTTTTTGCCCAAAAATAGAGGCAATTTTTGTGTCCAAAAATAGAGGCAATTTTTGTATCCAAAAAAAAAAGCAATTTTTGTGTCTGTTTTTTGCCCAAAAATAGAGGAAATTTTTGTGTCCAAAAATAGAGGCAATTTGTGTGTCCAAAAATAGAGGCAATTTTTGTGTCTGTTTTTTGCCCAAAAATAGAGGCCATTTTTGTGTCCAAAAATAGAGGCCATTTTTGTGTCCAAAAATAGAGGCCATTTTTGTGTCCAAAAATAGAGGCAATTTTTGTGTCCAAAAATAGAGGCAATTTTTGTGTCCAAAAATAGAGGCAATTTTTGTGTCTGTTTTTTGCCCAAAAATAGAGGCCATTTTTGTGTCCAAAAATAGAGGCCACTTTTGTGTCCAAAAATAGAGGCCATTTTTGTGTCCAAAAATAGAGGCAATTTTTGTGTCCAAAAATAGAGGCCATTTTTGTGTCCAAAAATAGAGGCCATTTTTGTGTCCAAAAATTGAGGCAATTTTTGTGTCCAAAAATTGAGGCAATTTTTGTGTCCAATAATAGAGGCAATTTTTGTGTCTGTTTTTTGCCCAAAAATAGAGGCAATTTTTGTGTCCAAAAATAGAGGCCATTTTTGTGTCCAAAAATAGAGGCCATTTTTGTGTCCAAAAATAGAGGCCATTTTTGTGTCCAAAAATAGAGGCCATTTTTGTGTCCAAAAATAGAGGCAATTTTTGTGTCCAAAAATAGAGGCAATTTTTGTGTCCAAAAATAGAGGCCATTTTTGTGTCCAAAAATAGAGCCAATTTTTGTGTCTGTTTTTTGCCCAAAAATAGAGGCAATTTTTGTGTCCAAAAATAGAGGCCATTTTTGTGTCCAAAAATAGAGACCATTTTTGTGTCCAAAAATAGAGGCCATTTTTGTGTCCAAAAATTGAGGCAATTTTTGTGTCCAAAAATTGAGGCAATTTTTGTGTCCAAAAATTGAGGCAATTTTTGTGTCCAAAAATTGAGGCAATTTTTGTGTCCAAAAATTGAGGCAATTTTTGTGTCCAATAATAGAGGCAATTTTTGTGTCTGTTTTTTGCCCAAAAATAGAGGCAATTTTTGTGTCCAAAAATAGAGGCCATTTTTGTGTCCAAAAATAGAGGCCATTTTTGTGTCCAAAAATAGAGGCAATTTTTGTGTCCAAAAATAGAGGCCATTTTTGTGTCCAAAAATAGAGGCCATTTTTGTGTCCAAAAATAGAGGCCATTTTTGTGTCCAAAAATAGAGGCCATTTTTGTGTCCAAAAATAGAGGCCATTTTTGTGTCCAAAAATAGAGGCCATTTTTGTGTCCAAAAATAGAGGCCATTTTTGTGTCCAAAAATAGAGGCAATTTTTGTGTCTGTTTTTTGCCCAAAAATAGAGGCAATTTTTGTGTTCAAAAATAGAGGCAATTTTTGTGTCCAAAAATAGAGGCAATTTTTGTGTCCAAAAATAGAGGCAATTTTTGTGTCTGTTTTTTGCCCAAAAATAGAGGCCATTTTTGTGTCCAAAAATAGAGGCCATTTTTGTGTCCAAAAATAGAGGCAATTTGTGTGTCCAAAAATAGAGGCAATTTTTGTGTCTGTTTTTTGCCCAAAAATAGAGGCCATTTTTGTGTCCAAAAATAGAGGCCATTTTTGTGTCCAAAAATAGAGGCCATTTTTGTGTCCAAAAATAGAGGCCATTTTTGTGTCCAAAAATAGAGGCCATTTTTGTGTCCAAAAATAGAGGCCATTTTTGTGTCCAAAAATAGAGGCCATTTTTGTGTCCAAAAATAGAGGCAATTTTTGTGTCCAAAAATAGAGGCAATTTTTGTGTCTGTTTTTTGCCCAAAAATAGAGGCCATTTTTGTGTCCAAAAATAGAGGCAATTTGTGTGTCCAAAAATAGAGGCAATTTTTGTGTCCAAAAATAGAGGCCATTTTTGTGTCCAAAAATAGAGGCAATTTTTGTGTCCAAAAATAGAGGCAATTTTTGTGTCCAAACATAGAGGCAATTTTTGTGTCTGTTTTTTGCCCAAAAATAGAGGCAATTTTTGTGTCCAAAAATAGAGGCAATTTTTGTATCCAAAAAAAAAAGCAATTTTTGTGTCTGTTTTTTGCCCAAAAAAAGAGGAAATTTTTGTGTCCAAAAATAGAGGCAATTTGTGTGTCCAAAAATAGAGGCAATTTTATCTCTCTCAACAACAACAACGGAGGAGGAGGAAAAGAGAGAGATATCTCTCTCAACAACAACAACGGAGGAGGAGGAAAAGAGAGAGATGTCCAAAAATAGAGGCATTTTTGTGTCCAAAAATAGAGGCAATTTTTGTGTCCAAAAATAGAGGCAATTTTTGTGTCCAAAAATAGAGGCAATTTTTGTGTCTGTTTTTTGCCCAAAAATAGAGGCCATTTTTGTGTCCAAAAATAGAGGCCACTTTTGTGTCCAAAAATAGAGGCCATTTTTGTGTCCAAAAATAGAGGCAATTTTTGTGTCCAAAAATAGAGGCCATTTTTGTGTCCAAAAATAGAGGCCATTTTTGTGTCCAAAAATTGAGGCAATTTTTGTGTCCAAAAATTGAGGCAATTTTTGTGTCCAATAATAGAGGCAATTTTTGTGTCTGTTTTTTGCCCAAAAATAGAGGCAATTTTTGTGTCCAAAAATAGAGGCCATTTTTGTGTCCAAAAATAGAGGCCATTTTTGTGTCCAAAAATAGAGGCCATTTTTGTGTCCAAAAATAGAGGCCATTTTTGTGTCCAAAAATAGAGGCAATTTTTGTGTCCAAAAATAGAGGCAATTTTTGTGTCCAAAAATAGAGGCCATTTTTGTGTCCAAAAATAGAGCCAATTTTTGTGTCTGTTTTTTGCCCAAAAATAGAGGCAATTTTTGTGTCCAAAAATAGAGGCCATTTTTGTGTCCAAAAATAGAGACCATTTTTGTGTCCAAAAATAGAGGCCATTTTTGTGTCCAAAAATTGAGGCAATTTTTGTGTCCAAAAATTGAGGCAATTTTTGTGTCCAAAAATTGAGGCAATTTTTGTGTCCAATAATAGAGGCAATTTTTGTGTCTGTTTTTTGCCCAAAAATAGAGGCAATTTTTGTGTCCAAAAATAGAGGCCATTTTTGTGTCCAAAAATAGAGGCCATTTTTGTGTCCAAAAATAGAGGCAATTTTTGTGTCCAAAAATAGAGGCCATTTTTGTGTCCAAAAATAGAGGCCATTTTTGTGTCCAAAAATAGAGGCCATTTTTGTGTCCAAAAATAGAGGCCATTTTTGTGTCCAAAAATAGAGGCCATTTTTGTGTCCAAAAATAGAGGCCATTTTTGTGTCCAAAAATAGAGGCAATTTTTGTGTCTGTTTTTTGCCCAAAAATAGAGGCCATTTTTATGTCCAAAAATAGAGGCAATTTTTGTGTCCAAATATAGAGGCCATTTTTGAGTCAAAAAATAGAGGCCATTTTTGTGTCCAAAGATAGAGGCTATTTTTGTGTCCAAAAATAGAGGCAATTTTTGTGTCCAAAAATAGAGGCCATTTTTGTGTCCAAAAATAGAGGCCATTTTTGTGTCCAAAAATAGAGGCAATTTTTGTGTCCAAAAATTGAGGCAATTTTTGTGTCCAATAATAGAGGCAATTTTTGTGTCTGTTTTTTGCCCAAAAATAGAGGCAATTTTTGTGTCCAAAAATAGAGGCCATTTTTGTGTCCAAAAATAGAGGCCATTTTTGTGTCCAAAAATAGAGGCCATTTTTGTGTCCAAAAATAGAGGCCATTTTTGTGTCCAAAAATAGAGGCAATTTTTGTGTCCAAAAATAGAGGCCATTTTTGTGTCCAAAAATAGAGGCCATTTTTGTGTCCAAAAATAGAGGCCATTTTTGTGTCCAAAAATAGAGGCAATTTTTGTGTCTGTTTTTTGCCCAAAAATAGAGGCCATTTTTATGTCCAAAAATAGAGGCAATTTTTGTGTCCAAATATAGAGGCCATTTTTGAGTAAAAAAATAGAGGCCATTTTTGTGTCCAAAGATAGAGGCCATTTTTGTGTCCAAAAATAGAGGCAATTTTTGTGTCCAAAAATAGAGGCCATTTTTGTGTCCAAAAATAGAGGCCATTTTTGTGTCCAAAAATAGAGGCAATTTTTGTGTCCAAAAATAGAGGCAATTTTTGTGTCCAAAAATAGAGGCAATTTTTTTGTCCAAAAATAGAGGCCATTTTTGTGTCCAAAAATAGAGGCCATTTTTGTGTCCAAAAATAGAGGCCATTTTTGTGTCCAAAAATAGAGGCCATTTTTGTGTCCAAAAATAGAGGCCATTTTTGTGTCCAAAAATAGAGGCCATTTTTGTGTCCAAAAATAGAGGCAATTTTTGTGTCCAAAAATAGAGGCAATTTTTGTGTCCAAACATAGAGGCAATTTTTGTGTCTGTTTTTTGCCCAAAAATAGAGGCAATTTTTGTGTCCAAAAATAGAGGCAATTTTTGTGTCCAAAAAAAAAGCAATTTTTGTGTCTGTTTTTTGCCCAAAAATAGAGGCAATTTTTGTGTCCAAAAATAGAGGCAATTTTTGTGTCCAAAAATAGAGGCAATTTTTGTGTCTGTTTTTTGCCCAAAAATAGAGGCCATTTTTGTGTCCAAAAATAGAGGCCATTTTTGTGTCCAAAAATAGAGGCAATTTGTGTGTCCAAAAATAGAGGCAATTTTTGTGTCTGTTTTTTGCCCAAAAATAGAGGCCATTTTTGTGTCCAAAAATAGAGGCAATTTTTGTGTCCAAAAATAGAGGCAATTTTTGTGTCTGTTTTTTGCCCAAAAATAGAGGCAATTTTTGTGTCCAAAAATAGAGGCAATTTTTGTGTCCAAAAAAAAAAGCAATTTTTGTGTCTGTTTTTTGCCCAAAAATAGAGGCAATTTTTGTGTCCAAAAATAGAGGCAATTTTTGTGTCCAAAAATAGAGGGAATTTTTGTGTCCAAAAATAGAGGCAATTTTTGTGTCTGTTTTATGCCCAAAAATAGAGGCCATTTTTGTGTCCAAAAATAGAGGCAATTTTTGTGTCCAAAAATAGAGGCAATTTTTGTGTCCAAAATTAGAGGCCATTTTTGTGTCCAAAAATAGAGGCCATTTTTGTGTCCAAAAATAGAGGCCATTTTTGTGTCCAAAAATAGAGGCCATTTTTGTGTCCAAAAATAGAGGCAATTTTTGTGTCCAAAAATAGAGGCAATTTTTGTGTCTGTTTTTTGCCCAAAAATAGAGGCCATTTTTGTGTCCAAAAATAGAGGCCATTTTTGTGTCCAAAAATAGAGGCCATTTTTGAGTCAAAAAATAGAGGCCATTTTTGTGTCCAAAGATAGAGGCCATTTTTGTGTCCAAAAATAGAGGCAATTTTTGTGTCCAAAAATAGAGGCCATTTTTGTGTCCAAAAATAGAGGCCATTTTTGTGTCCAAAAATAGAGGCAATTTTTGTGTCCAAAAATAGAGGCAATTTTTGTGTCCAAAAATAGAGGCAATTTTTTTGTCCAAAAATAGAGGCCATTTTTGTGTCCAAAAATAGAGGCCATTTTTGTGTCCAAAAATAGAGGCCATTTTTGTGTCCAAAAATAGAGGCCATTTTTGTGTCCAAAAATAGAGGCCATTTTTGTGTCCAAAAATAGAGGCCATTTTTGTGTCCAAAAATAGAGGCAATTTTTGTGTCCAAAAATAGAGGCAATTTTTGTGTCCAAACATAGAGGCAATTTTTGTGTCTGTTTTTTGCCCAAAAATAGAGGCAATTTTTGTGTCCAAAAATAGAGGCAATTTTTGTGTCCAAAAATAGAGGCAATTTTTGTGTCCAAAAAAAAAAGCAATTTTTGTGTCTGTTTTTTGCCCAAAAATAGAGGCAATTTTTGTGTCCAAAAATAGAGGCAATTTTTGTGTCTGTTTTTTGCCCAAAAATAGAGGCCATTTTTGTGTCCAAAAATAGAGGCCATTTTTGTGTCCAAAAATAGAGGCAATTTGTGTGTCCAAAAATAGAGGCAATTTTTGTGTCTGTTTTTTGCCCAAAAATAGAGGCCATTTTTGTGTCCAAAAATAGAGGCAATTTTTGTGTCCAAAAATAGAGGCAATTTTTGTGTCTGTTTTTTGCCCAAAAATAGAGGCAATTTTTGTGTCCAAAAAAAAAAGCAATTTTTGTGTCTGTTTTTTGCCCAAAAATAGAGGCAATTTTTGTGTCCAAAAATAGAGGCAATTTTTGTGTCCAAAAATAGAGGCAATTTTTGTGTCCAAAAATAGAGGCAATTTTTGTGTCTGTTTTATGCCCAAAAATAGAGGCCATTTTTGTGTCCAAAAATAGAGGCAATTTTTGTGTCCAAAAATAGAGGCAATTTTTGTGTCCAAAATTAGAGGCCATTTTTGTGTCCAAAAATAGAGGCCATTTTTGTGTCCAAAAATAGAGGCCATTTTTGTGTCCAAAAATAGAGGCCATTTTTGTGTCCAAAAATAGAGGCCATTTTTGTGTCCAAAAATAGAGGCCATTTTTGTGTCCAAAAATAGAGGCCATTTTTGTGTCCAAAAATAGAGGCAATTTTTGTGTCCAAAAATAGAGGCAATTTTTGTGTCTGTTTTTTGCCCAAAAATAGAGGCCATTTTTGTGTCCAAAAATAGAGGCCATTTTTGTGTCCAAAAATAGAGGCAATTTGTGTGTCCAAAAATAGAGGCAATTTTTGTGTCCAAAAATAGAGGCCATTTTTGTGTCCAAAAATAGAGGCAATTTTTGTGTCCAAAAATAGAGGCCACTTTTGTGTCCAAAAATAGAGGCCATTTTTGTGTCCAAAAATAGAGGCAATTTTTGTGTCCAAAAATAGAGGCCATTTTTGTGTCCAAAAATAGAGGCCATTTTTGTGTCCAAAAATAGAGGCCATTTTTGTGTCCAAAAATAGAGGCAATTTTTGTGTCCAAAAATAGAGGCAATTTTTGTGTCTGTTTTTTGCCCAAAAATAGAGGCCATTTTTGTGTCCAAAAATAGAGGCCATTTTTGTGTCCAAAAATAGAGGCAATTTGTGTGTCCAAAAATAGAGGCAATTTTTGTGTCCAAAAATAGAGGCCATTTTTGTGTCCAAAAATAGAGGCCATTTTTGTGTCCAAAAATAGAGGCCACTTTTGTGTCCAAAAATAGAGGCCATTTTTGTGTCCAAAAATAGAGGCAATTTTTGTGTCCAAAAATAGAGGCCATTTTTGTGTCCAAAAATAGAGGCCATTTTTGTGTCCAAAAATAGAGGCCATTTTTGTGTCCAAAAATAGAGGCCATTTTTGTGTCCAAAAATAGAGGCCATTTTTGTGTCCAAAAATAGAGGCAATTTTTGTGTCCAAAAATAGAGGCAATTTTTGTGTCCAAAAATAGAGGCCATTTTTGTGTCCAAAAATAGAGGCCATTTTTGTGTCCAAAAATAGAGGCAATTTTTGTGTCCAAAAATAGAGGCAATTTTTGTGTCCAAACATAGAGGCAATTTTTGTGTCTGTTTTTTGCCCAAAAATAGAGGCAATTTTTGTGTCCAAAAATAGAGGCAATTTTTGTGTCCAAAAAAAAAAGCAATTTTTGTGTCTGTTTTTTGCCCAAAAATAGAGGCAATTTTTGTGTCCAAAAATAGAGGCAATTTTTGTGTCCAAAAAAAAAAGCAATTTTTGTGTCTGTTTTTTGCCCAAAAATAGAGGCAATTTTTGTGTTCAAAAATAGAGGCAATTTTTGTGTTCAAAAATAGAGGCAATTTTTGTGTCCAAAAATAGAGGCAATTTTTGTGTCCAAAAATAGAGGCAATTTTTGTGTCTGTTTTTTGCCCAAAAATAGAGGCCATTTTTGTGTCCAAAAATAGAGGCCATTTTTGTGTCCAAAAATAGAGGCAATTTGTGTGTCCAAAAATAGAGGCAATTTTTGTGTCTGTTTTTTGCCCAAAAATAGAGGCCATTTTTGTGTCCAAAAATAGAGGCCATTTTTGTGTCCAAAAATAGAGGCCATTTTTGTGTCCAAAAATAGAGGCCATTTTTGTGTCCAAAAATAGAGGCCATTTTTGTGTCCAAAAATAGAGGCCATTTTTGTGTCCAAAAATAGAGGCCATTTTTGTGTCCAAAAATAGAGGCCATTTTTGTGTCCAAAAATAGAGGCAATTTTTGTGTCCAAAAATAGAGGCAATTTTTGTGTCTGTTTTTTGCCCAAAAATAGAGGCCATTTTTGTGTCCAAAAATAGAGGCCATTTTTGTGTCCAAAAATAGAGGCAATTTGTGTGTCCAAAAATAGAGGCAATTTTTGTGTCCAAAAATAGAGGCCATTTTTGTGTCCAAAAATAGAGGCCATTTTTGTGTCCAAAAATAGAGGCAATTTTTGTGTCCAAAAATAGAGGCAATTTTTGTGTCCAAAAATAGAGGCCATTTTTGTGTCCAAAAATAGAGGCCATTTTTGTGTCCAAAAATAGAGGCAATTTTTGTGTCCAAAAATAGAGGCAATTTTTGTGTCCAAAAATAGAGGCAATTTTTGTGTCTGTTTTTTGCCCAAAAATAGAGGCCATTTTTGTGTCCAAAAATAGAGGCCACTTTTGTGTCCAAAAATAGAGGCCATTTTTGTGTCCAAAAATAGAGGCAATTTTTGTGTCCAAAAATAGAGGCCATTTTTGTGTCCAAAAATAGAGGCCATTTTTGTGTCCAAAAATAGAGGCCATTTTTGTGTCCAAAAATAGAGGCCATTTTTGTGTCCAAAAATAGAGGCCATTTTTGTGTCCAAAAATAGAGGCAATTTTTGTGTCCAAAAATAGAGGCAATTTTTGTGTCCAAAAATAGAGGCAATTTTTGTGTCTGTTTTTTGCCCAAAAATAGAGGCAATTTTTGTGTCCAAAAATAGAGGCAATTTTTGTGTCCAAAAAAAAAAGCAATTTTTGTGTCTGTTTTTTGCCCAAAAATAGAGGCAATTTTTGTGTCCAAAAATAGAGGCAATTTTTGTGTCCAAAAATAGAGGCAATTTTTGTGTCCAAAAATAGAGGCAATTTTTGTGTCCAAAAATAGAGGCAATTTTTGTGTCCAAAAATAGAGGCAATTTTTGTGTCTGTTTTTTGCCCAAAAATAGAGGCCATTTTTGTGTCCAAAAATAGAGGCCATTTGTGTGTCCAAAAATAGAGGCAATTTTTGTGTCTGTTTTTTGCCCAAAAATAGAGGCCATTTTTGTGTCCAAAAATAGAGGCCATTTTTGTGTCAAAAAATAGAGGCAATTTTTGTGTCCAAAAATAGAGGCAATTTTTGTGTCCAAAAATAGAGGCAATTTTTGTGTCTGTTTTATGCCCAAAAATAGAGGCCATTTTTGTGTCCAAAAATAGAGGCAATTTTTGTGTCCAAAAATAGAGGCAATTTTTGTGTCCAAAAATAGAGGCCATTTTTGTGTCCAAAAATAGAGGCCATTTTTGTGTCCAAAAATAGAGGCCATTTTTGTGTCCAAAAATAGAGGCCATTTTTGTGTCCAAAAATAGAGGCCATTTTTGTGTCCAAAAATAGAGGCCATTTTTGTGTCCAAAAATAGAGGCAATTTTTGTGTCCAAACATAGAGGCAATTTTTGTGTCTGTTTTTTGCCCAAAAATAGAGGCAATTTTTGTGTCCAAAAATAGAGGCAATTTTTGTATCCAAAAAAAAAAGCAATTTTTGTGTCTGTTTTTTGCCCAAAAATAGAGGAAATTTTTGTGTCCAAAAATAGAGGCAATTTGTGTGTCCAAAAATAGAGGCAATTTTTGTGTCTGTTTTTTGCCCAAAAATAGAGGCCATTTTTGTGTCCAAAAATAGAGGCCATTTTTGTGTCCAAAAATAGAGGCCATTTTTGTGTCCAAAAATAGAGGCAATTTTTGTGTCCAAAAATAGAGGCAATTTTTGTGTCCAAAAATAGAGGCAATTTTTGTGTCTGTTTTTTGCCCAAAAATAGAGGCCATTTTTGTGTCCAAAAATAGAGGCCACTTTTGTGTCCAAAAATAGAGGCCATTTTTGTGTCCAAAAATAGAGGCAATTTTTGTGTCCAAAAATAGAGGCCATTTTTGTGTCCAAAAATAGAGGCCATTTTTGTGTCCAAAAATAGAGGCCATTTTTGTGTCCAAAAATAGAGGCCATTTTTGTGTCCAAAAATAGAGGCCATTTTTGTGTCCAAAAATAGAGGCAATTTTTGTGTCCAAAAATAGAGGCAATTTTTGTGTCCAAAAATAGAGGCAATTTTTGTGTCTGTTTTATGCCCAAAAATAGAGGCCATTTTTGTGTCCAAAAATAGAGGCAATTTTTGTGTCCAAAAATAGAGGCCATTTTTGTGTCCAAAAATAGAGGCCATTTTTGTGTCCAAAAATAGAGGCCATTTTTGTGTCCAAAAATAGAGGCCATTTTTGTGTCCAAAAATAGAGGCCATTTTTGTGTCCAAAAATAGAGGCCATTTTTGTGTCCAAAAATAGAGGCAATTTTTGTGTCCAAAAATAGAGGCAATTTTTGTGTCCAAACATAGAGGCAATTTTTGTGTCTGTTTTTTGCCCAAAAATAGAGGCAATTTTTGTGTCCAAAAATAGAGGCAATTTTTGTATCCAAAAAAAAAAGCAATTTTTGTGTCTGTTTTTTGCCCAAAAATAGAGGAAATTTTTGTGTCCAAAAATAGAGGCAATTTGTGTGTCCAAAAATAGAGGCAATTTTTGTGTCTGTTTTTTGCCCAAAAATAGAGGCCATTTTTGTGTCCAAAAATAGAGGCCATTTTTGTGTCCAAAAATAGAGGCAATTTTTGTGTCCAAAAATAGAGGCAATTTTTGTGTCCAAAAATAGAGGCAATTTTTGTGTCCAAAAATAGAGGCAATTTTTGTGTCCAAAAATAGAGGCCATTTTTGTGTCCAAAAATAGAGGCCATTTTTGTGTCCAAAAATAGAGGCCATTTTTGTGTCCAAAAATAGAGGCAATTTTTGTGTCCAAAAATAGAGGCAATTTTTGTGTCCAAAAATAGAGGCAATTTTTGTGTCTGTTTTTTGCCCAAAAATAGAGGCAATTTTTGTGTCCAAAAATAGAGGCAATTTTTGTGTCCAAAAAAAAAAGCAATTTTTGTGTCTGTTTTTTGCCCAAAAATAGAGGCAATTTTTGTGTCCAAAAATAGAGGCAATTTTTGTGTCCAAAAATAGAGGCAATTTTTGTGTCCAAAAATAGAGGCAATTTTTGTGTCTGTTTTTTGCCCAAAAATAGAGGCCATTTTTGTGTCCAAAAATAGAGGCCATTTGTGTGTCCAAAAATAGAGGCAATTTTTGTGTCTGTTTTTTGCCCAAAAATAGAGGCCATTTTTGTGTCCAAAAATAGAGGCCATTTTTGTGTCCAAAAATAGAGGCAATTTTTGTGTCCAAAAATAGAGGCAATTTTTGTGTCCAAAAATAGAGGCAATTTTTGTGTCTGTTTTATGCCCAAAAATAGAGGCCATTTTTGTGTCCAAAAATAGAGGCAATTTTTGTGTCCAAAAATAGAGGCAATTTTTGTGTCCAAAAATAGAGGCCATTTTTGTGTCCAAAAATAGAGGCCATTTTTGTGTCCAAAAATAGAGGCCATTTTTGTGTCCAAAAATAGAGGCAATTTGTGTGTCCAAAAATAGAGGCAATTTTTGTGTCTGTTTTTTGCCCAAAAATAGAGGCCATTTTTGTGTCCAAAAATAGAGGCCATTTTTGTGTCCAAAAATAGAGGCAATTTTTGTGTCCAAAAAAAAAGCAATTTTTGTGTCTGTTTTTTGCCCAAAAATAGAGGCAATTTTTGTGTCCAAAAATAGAGGCAATTTTTGTGTCTGTTTTATGCCCAAAAATAGAGGCCATTTTTGTGTCCAAAAATAGAGGCAATTTTTGTGTCCAAAAATAGAGGCAATTTTTGTGTCCAAAATTAGAGGCCATTTTTGTGTCCAAAAATAGAGGCCATTTTTGTGTCCAAAAATAGAGGCCATTTTTGTGTCCAAAAATAGAGGCCATTTTTGTGTCCAAAAATAGAGGCCATTTTTGTGTCCAAAAATAGAGGCCATTTTTGTGTCCAAAAATAGAGGCCATTTTTGTGTCCAAAAATAGAGGCAATTTTTGTGTCTGTTTTTTGCCCAAAAATAGAGGCCATTTTTGTGTCCAAAAATAGAGGCCATTTTTGTGTCCAAAAATAGAGGCAATTTGTGTGTCCAAAAATAGAGGCAATTTTTGTGTCCAAAAATAGAGGCCATTTTTGTGTCCAAAAATAGAGGCCATTTTTGTGTCCAAAAATAGAGGCAATTTTTGTGTCCAAAAATAGAGGCAATTTTTGTGTCCAAAAATAGAGGCAATTTTTGTGTCCAAAAATAGAGGCCATTTTTGTGTCCAAAAATAGAGGCCATTTTTGTGTCCAAAAATAGAGGCCATTTTTGTGTCCAAAAATAGAGGCAATTTTTGTGTCCAAAAATAGAGGCAATTTTTGTGTCCAAAAATAGAGGCAATTTTTGTGTCTGTTTTTTGCCCAAAAATAGAGGCAATTTTTGTGTCCAAAAATAGAGGCAATTTTTGTGTCCAAAAAAAAAAGCAATTTTTGTGTCTGTTTTTTGCCCAAAAATAGAGGCAATTTTTGTGTCCAAAAATAGAGGCAATTTTTGTGTCCAAAAATAGAGGCAATTTTTGTGTCCAAAAATAGAGGCAATTTTTGTGTCTGTTTTTTGCCCAAAAATAGAGGCCATTTTTGTGTCCAAAAATAGAGGCCATTTGTGTGTCCAAAAATAGAGGCAATTTTTGTGTCTGTTTTTTGCCCAAAAATAGAGGCCATTTTTGTGTCCAAAAATAGAGGCCATTTTTGTGTCCAAAAATAGAGGCAATTTTTGTGTCCAAAAATAGAGGCAATTTTTGTGTCCAAAAATAGAGGCAATTTTTGTGTCTGTTTTATGCCCAAAAATAGAGGCCATTTTTGTGTCCAAAAATAGAGGCAATTTTTGTGTCCAAAAATAGAGGCAATTTTTGTGTCCAAAAATAGAGGCCATTTTTGTGTCCAAAAATAGAGGCCATTTTTGTGTCCAAAAATAGAGGCCATTTTTGTGTCCAAAAATAGAGGCAATTTGTGTGTCCAAAAATAGAGGCAATTTTTGTGTCTGTTTTTTGCCCAAAAATAGAGGCCATTTTTGTGTCCAAAAATAGAGGCCATTTTTGTGTCCAAAAATAGAGGCAATTTTTGTGTCCAAAAAAAAAGCAATTTTTGTGTCTGTTTTTTGCCCAAAAATAGAGGCAATTTTTGTGTCCAAAAATAGAGGCAATTTTTGTGTCTGTTTTATGCCCAAAAATAGAGGCCATTTTTGTGTCCAAAAATAGAGGCAATTTTTGTGTCCAAAAATAGAGGCAATTTTTGTGTCCAAAATTAGAGGCCATTTTTGTGTCCAAAAATAGAGGCCATTTTTGTGTCCAAAAATAGAGGCCATTTTTGTGTCCAAAAATAGAGGCCATTTTTGTGTCCAAAAATAGAGGCCATTTTTGTGTCCAAAAATAGAGGCCATTTTTGTGTCCAAAAATAGAGGCCATTTTTGTGTCCAAAAATAGAGGCAATTTTTGTGTCTGTTTTTTGCCCAAAAATAGAGGCCATTTTTGTGTCCAAAAATAGAGGCCATTTTTGTGTCCAAAAATAGAGGCAATTTGTGTGTCCAAAAATAGAGGCAATTTTTGTGTCCAAAAATAGAGGCCATTTTTGTGTCCAAAAATAGAGGCCATTTTTGTGTCCAAAAATAGAGGCAATTTTTGTGTCCAAAAATAGAGGCCACTTTTGTGTCCAAAAATAGAGGCCATTTTTGTGTCCAAAAATAGAGGCCATTTTTGTGTCCAAAAATAGAGGCAATTTTTGTGTCCAAAAATAGAGGCCATTTTTGTGTCCAAAAATAGAGGCCATTTTTGTGTCCAAAAATAGAGGCCATTTTTGTGTCCAAAAATAGAGGCAATTTTTGTGTCCAAAAATAGAGGCAATTTTTGTGTCCAAAAATAGAGGCAATTTTTGTGTCCAAAAATAGAGGCAATTTTTGTGTCCAAAAATAGAGGCAATTTTTGTGTCCAAAAATAGAGGCAATTTTTGTGTCCAAAAATAGAGGCCATTTTTTTGCCCAAAAATAAAGGCCATTTTTGTGTCCAAAAATAGAGGCCATTTTTGTGTCCAAAAATAGAGGCAATTTGTGTGTCCAAAAATAGAGGCAATTTTTGTGTCTGTTTTTTGCCCAAAAATAGAGGCCATTTTTGTGTCCAAAAATAGAGGCCATTTTTGTGTCCAAAAATAGAGGAAATTTTTGTGTCCAAAAATAGAGGCAATTTTTGTGTCCAAAAATAGAGGCAATTTTTGTGTCTGTTTTATGCCCAAAAATAGAGGCCATTTTTGTGTCCAAAAATAGAGGCAATTTTTGTGTCCAAAAATAGAGGCAATTTTTGTGTCCAAAAATAGAGGCCATTTTTGTGTCCAAAAATAGAGGCCATTTTTGTGTCCAAAAATAGAGGCCATTTTTGTGTCCAAAAATAGAGGCCATTTTTGTGTCCAAAAATAGAGGCCATTTTTGTGTCCAAAAATAGAGGCAATTTTTGTGTCCAAAAATAGAGGCAATTTTTGTGTCTGTTTTTTGCCCAAAAATAGAGGCCATTTTTGTGTCCAAAAATAGAGGCCAATTTTGTGTCCAAAAATAGAGGCAATTTGTGTGTCCAAAAATAGAGGCAATTTTTGTGTCCAAAAATAGAGGCCATTTTTGTGTCCAAAAATAGAGGCAATTTTTGTGTCCAAAAATAGAGGCCATTTTTGTGTCCAAAAATAGAGGCAATTTTTGTGTCCAAAAATAGAGGGAATTTTTGTGTCCAAAAATAGAGGGAATTTTTGTGTCCAAAAATAGAGGCAATTTTTGTGTTTGTTTTTTGCCCAAAAATAGAGGCCATTTTTGTGTCCAAAAATAGAGGCCATTTTTGTGTCCAAAAATAGAGGCCATTTTTGTGTCCAAAAATAGAGGCCATTTTTGTGTCTGTTTTTTGCCCAAAAATAGAGGCCATTTTTGTGTCCAAAAATAGAGGCCATTTGTGTGTCCAAAAATAGAGGCAATTTTTGTGTCTGTTTTTTGCCCAAAAATAGAGGCCATTTTTGTGTCCAAAAATAGAGGCAATTTTTGTGTCCAAAAATAGAGGCAATTTTTGTGTCCAAAAATAGAGGCAATTTTTGTGTCCAAAAATAGAGGCAATTTTTGTGTCTGTTTTTTGCCCAAAAATAGAGGCCATTTTTGTGTCCAAAAATAGAGGCCATTTGTGTGTCCAAAAATAGAGGCAATTTTTGTGTCTGTTTTTTGCCCAAAAATAGAGGCCATTTTTGTGTCCAAAAATAGAGGCCATTTTTGTGTCCAAAAATAGAGGCAATTTTTGTGTCCAAAAATAGAGGCAATTTTTGTGTCCAAAAATAGAGGCAATTTTTGTGTCTGTTTTATGCCCAAAAATAGAGGCCATTTTTGTGTCCAAAAATAGAGGCAATTTTTGTGTCCAAAAATAGAGGCAATTTTTGTGTCCAAAAATAGAGGCAATTTTTGTGTCCAAAAATAGAGGCCATTTTTGTGTCCAAAAATAGAGGCCATTTTTGTGTCCAAAAATAGAGGCCATTTTTGTGTCCAAAAATAGAGGCAATTTGTGTGTCCAAAAATAGAGGCAATTTTTGTGTCTGTTTTTTGCCCAAAAATAGAGGCCATTTTTGTGTCCAAAAATAGAGGCCATTTTTGTGTCCAAAAATAGAGGCAATTTTTGTGTCCAAAAAAAAAAGCAATTTTTGTGTCTGTTTTTTGCCCAAAAATAGAGGCAATTTTTGTGTCCAAAAATAGAGGCAATTTTTGTGTCCAAAAATAGAGGCAATTTTTGTGTCCAAAAATAGAGGCAATTTTTGTGTCTGTTTTATGCCCAAAAATAGAGGCAATTTTTGTGTCTGTTTTATGCCCAAAAATAGAGGCCATTTTTGTGTCCAAAAATAGAGGCAATTTTTGTGTCCAAAAATAGAGGCAATTTTTGTGTCCAAAATTAGAGGCCATTTTTGTGTCCAAAAATAGAGGCCATTTTTGTGTCCAAAAATAGAGGCCATTTTTGTGTCCAAAAATAGAGGCCATTTTTGTGTCCAAAAATAGAGGCCATTTTTGTGTCCAAAAATAGAGGCCATTTTTGTGTCCAAAAATAGAGGCCATTTTTGTGTCCAAAAATAGAGGCAATTTTTGTGTCTGTTTTTTGCCCAAAAATAGAGGCCATTTTTGTGTCCAAAAATAGAGGCCATTTTTGTGTCCAAAAATAGAGGCAATTTGTGTGTCCAAAAATAGAGGCAATTTTTGTGTCCAAAAATAGAGGCCATTTTTGTGTCCAAAAATAGAGGCCATTTTTGTGTCCAAAAATAGAGGCAATTTTTGTGTCCAAAAATAGAGGCCACTTTTGTGTCCAAAAATAGAGGCCATTTTTGTGTCCAAAAATAGAGGCAATTTTTGTGTCCAAAAATAGAGGCCATTTTTGTGTCCAAAAATAGAGGCCATTTTTGTGTCCAAAAATAGAGGCCATTTTTGTGTCCAAAAATAGAGGCCATTTTTGTGTCCAAAAATAGAGGCAATTTTTGTGTCCAAAAATAGAGGCAATTTTTGTGTCCAAAAATAGAGGCAATTTTTGTGTCCAAAAATAGAGGCAATTTTTGTGTCCAAAAATAGAGGCAATTTTTGTGTCCAAAAATAGAGGCCATTTTTTTGCCCAAAAATAGAGGCCATTTTTGTGTCCAAAAATAGAGGCCATTTTTGTGTCCAAAAATAGAGGCAATTTGTGTGTCCAAAAATAGAGGCAATTTTTGTGTCTGTTTTTTGCCCAAAAATAGAGGCCATTTTTGTGTCCAAAAATAGAGGCCATTTTTGTGTCCAAAAATAGAGGCAATTTTTGTGTCCAAAAATAGAGGCAATTTTTGTGTCCAAAAATAGAGGCAATTTTTGTGTCTGTTTTATGCCCAAAAATAGAGGCCATTTTTGTGTCCAAAAATAGAGGCAATTTTTGTGTCCAAAAATAGAGGCAATTTTTGTGTCCAAAAATAGAGGCCATTTTTGTGTCCAAAAATAGAGGCCATTTTTGTGTCCAAAAATAGAGGCCATTTTTGTGTCCAAAAATAGAGGCCATTTTTGTGTCCAAAAATAGAGGCCATTTTTGTGTCCAAAAATAGAGGCAATTTTTGTGTCCAAAAATAGAGGCAATTTTTGTGTCTGTTTTTTGCCCAAAAATAGAGGCCATTTTTGTGTCCAAAAATAGAGGCCAATTTTGTGTCCAAAAATAGAGGCAATTTGTGTGTCCAAAAATAGAGGCAATTTTTGTGTCCAAAAATAGAGGCCATTTTTGTGTCCAAAAATAGAGGCAACTTTTGTGTCCAAAAATAGAGGCCATTTTTGTGTCCAAAAATAGAGGCAATTTTTGTGTCCAAAAATAGAGGGAATTTTTGTGTCCAAAAATAGAGGGAATTTTTGTGTCCAAAAATAGAGGCAATTTTTGTGTTTGTTTTTTGCCCAAAAATAGAGGCCATTTTTGTGTCCAAAAATAGAGGCCATTTTTGTGTCCAAAAATAGAGGCCATTTTTGTGTCCAAAAATAGAGGCCATTTTTGTGTCCAAAAATAGAGGCAATTTTTGTGTCCAAAAATAGAGGCAATTTTTGTGTCCAAAATTAGAGGCCATTTTTGTGTCCAAAAATAGAGGCCATTTTTGTGTCCAAAAATAGAGGCCATTTTTGTGTCCAAAAATAGAGGCCATTTTTGTGTCCAAAAATAGAGGCCATTTTTGTGTCCAAAAATAGAGGCCATTTTTGTGTCCAAAAATAGAGGCCATTTTTGTGTCCAAAAATAGAGGCCATTTTTGTGTCCAAAAATAGAGGCAATTTTTGTGTCCAAAAATAGAGGCAATTTTTGTGTCTGTTTTTTGCCCAAAAATAGAGGCCATTTTTGTGTCCAAAAATAGAGGCCATTTTTGTGTCCAAAAATAGAGGCCATTTTTGTGTCCAAAAATAGAGGCAATTTTTGTGTCCAAAAATAGAGGCCATTTTTGTGTCCAAAAATAGAGGCCATTTTTGTGTCCAAAAATAGAGGCAATTTTTGTGTCCAAAAATAGAGGCCACTTTTGTGTCCAAAAATAGAGGCCATTTTTGTGTCCAAAAATAGAGGCAATTTTTGTGTCCAAAAATAGAGGCCATTTTTGTGTCCAAAAATAGAGGCCATTTTTGTGTCCAAAAATAGAGGCCATTTTTGTGTCCAAAAATAGAGGCCATTTTTGTGTCCAAAAATAGAGGCCATTTTTGTGTCCAAAAATAGAGGCCATTTTTGTGTCCAAAAATAGAGGCCATTTTTGTGTCCAAAAATAGAGGCAATTTTTGTGTCCAAAAATAGAGGCAATTTTTGTGTCCAAAAATAGAGGCCATTTTTGTGTCCAAAAATAGAGGCCATTTTTGTGTCCAAAAATAGAGGCCATTTTTTTGCCCAAAAATAGAGGCCATTTTTGTGTCCAAAAATAGAGGCCATTTTTGTGTCCAAAAATAGAGGCAATTTGTGTGTCCAAAAATAGAGGCAATTTTTGTGTCTGTTTTTTGCCCAAAAATAGAGGCCATTTTTGTGTCCAAAAATAGAGGCCATTTTTGTGTCCAAAAATAGAGGCAATTTTTGTGTCCAAAAATAGAGGCAATTTTTGTGTCCAAAAATAGAGGCAATTTTTGTGTCTGTTTTATGCCCAAAAATAGAGGCCATTTTTGTGTCCAAAAATAGAGGCAATTTTTGTGTCCAAAAATAGAGGCAATTTTTGTGTCCAAAAATAGAGGCCATTTTTGTGTCCAAAAATAGAGGCCATTTTTGTGTCCAAAAATAGAGGCCATTTTTGTGTCCAAAAATAGAGGCCATTTTTGTGTCCAAAAATAGAGGCCATTTTTGTGTCCAAAAATAGAGGCAATTTTTGTGTCCAAAAATAGAGGCAATTTTTGTGTCTGTTTTTTGCCCAAAAATAGAGGCCATTTTTGTGTCCAAAAATAGAGGCCAATTTTGTGTCCAAAAATAGAGGCAATTTGTGTGTCCAAAAATAGAGGCAATTTTTGTGTCCAAAAATAGAGGCCATTTTTGTGTCCAAAAATAGAGGCAATTTTTGTGTCCAAAAATAGAGGCCATTTTTGTGTCCAAAAATAGAGGCAATTTTTGTGTCCAAAAATAGAGGGAATTTTTGTGTCCAAAAATAGAGGGAATTTTTGTGTCCAAAAATAGAGGCAATTTTTGTGTTTGTTTTTTGCCCAAAAATAGAGGCCATTTTTGTGTCCAAAAATAGAGGCCATTTTTGTGTCCAAAAATAGAGGCCATTTTTGTGTCCAAAAATAGAGGCCATTTTTGTGTCCAAAAATAGAGGCAATTTTTGTGTCCAAAAATAGAGGCAATTTTTGTGTCCAAAATTAGAGGCCATTTTTGTGTCCAAAAATAGAGGCCATTTTTGTGTCCAAAAATAGAGGCCATTTTTGTGTCCAAAAATAGAGGCCATTTTTGTGTCCAAAAATAGAGGCCATTTTTGTGTCCAAAAATAGAGGCCATTTTTGTGTCCAAAAATAGAGGCAATTTTTGTGTCCAAAAATAGAGGCAATTTTTGTGTCTGTTTTTTGCCCAAAAATAGAGGCCATTTTTGTGTCCAAAAATAGAGGCCATTTTTGTGTCCAAAAATAGAGGCAATTTGTGTGTCCAAAAATAGAGGCAATTTTTGTGTCCAAAAATAGAGGCCATTTTTGTGTCCAAAAATAGAGGCCATTTTTGTGTCCAAAAATAGAGGCAATTTTTGTGTCCAAAAATAGAGGCCACTTTTGTGTCCAAAAATAGAGGCCATTTTTGTGTCCAAAAATAGAGGCAATTTTTGTGTCCAAAAATAGAGGCCATTTTTGTGTCCAAAAATAGAGGCCATTTTTGTGTCCAAAAATAGAGGCCATTTTTGTGTCCAAAAATAGAGGCCATTTTTGTGTCCAAAAATAGAGGCCATTTTTGTGTCCAAAAATAGAGGCAATTTTTGTGTCCAAAAATAGAGGCAATTTTTGTGTCCAAAAATAGAGGCAATTTTTGTGTCCAAAAATAGAGGCAATTTTTGTGTCCAAAAATAGAGGCAATTTTTGTGTCCAAAAATAGAGGCCATTTTTGTGTCCAAAAATAGAGGCCATTTTTGTGTCCAAAATAGAGGCCATTTTTGTGTCCAAAAATAGAGGCCATTTTTGTGTCCAAAAATAGAGGCCATTTTTGTGTCCAAAAATAGAGGCCATTTTTGTGTCCAAAAATAGAGGCCATTTTTGTGTCCAAAAATAGAGGCCATTTTTGTGTCCAAAAATAGAGGCCATTTTTGTGTCCAAAAATAGAGGCCATTTTTGTGTCCAAAAATAGAGGCCATTTTTGTGTCCAAAAATAGAGGCCATTTTTGTGTCCAAAAATAGAGGCAATTTTTGTGTCCAAAAATAGAGGCAATTTTTGTGTCTGTTTTTTGCCCAAAAATAGAGGCCATTTTTGTGTCCAAAAATAGAGGCCAATTTTGTGTCCAAAAATAGAGGCAATTTGTGTGTCCAAAAATAGAGGCAATTTTTGTGTCCAAAAATAGAGGCCATTTTTGTGTCCAAAAATAGAGGCAATTTTTGTGTCCAAAAATAGAGGCCATTTTTGTGTCCAAAAATAGAGGCAATTTTTGTGTCCAAAAATAGAGGGAATTTTTGTGTCCAAAAATAGAGGGAATTTTTGTGTCCAAAAATAGAGGCAATTTTTGTGTTTGTTTTTTGCCCAAAAAATAGAGGCCATTTTTGTGTCCAAAAATAGAGGCCATTTTTGTGTCCAAAAATAGAGGCCATTTTTGTGTCCAAAATAGAGGCAATTTTTGTGTCCAAAAATAGAGGCAATTTTTGTGTCCAAAAATAGAGGCCATTTTTGTGTCCAAAAATAGAGGCCATTTTTGTGTCCAAAAATAGAGGCCATTTTTGTGTCCAAAAATAGAGGCCATTTTTGTGTCCAAAAATAGAGGCCATTTTTGTGTCCAAAAATAGAGGCCATTTTTGTGTCCAAAAATAGAGGCAATTTTTGTGTCCAAAAATAGAGGCAATTTTTGTGTCTGTTTTTTGCCCAAAAATAGAGGCCATTTTTGTGTCCAAAAATAGAGGCCATTTTTGTGTCCAAAAATAGAGGCCAATTTGTGTGTCCAAAAATAGAGGCAATTTTTGTGTCCAAAAATAGAGGCCATTTTTGTGTCCAAAAATAGAGGCCATTTTTGTGTCCAAAAATAGAGGCAATTTTTGTGTCCAAAAATAGAGGCCACTTTTGTGTCCAAAAATAGAGGCCATTTTTGTGTCCAAAAATAGAGGCAATTTTTGTGTCCAAAAATAGAGGCCATTTTTGTGTCCAAAAATAGAGGCCATTTTTGTGTCCAAAAATAGAGGCCATTTTTGTGTCCAAAAATAGAGGCCATTTTTGTGTCCAAAAATAGAGGCAATTTTTGTGTCCAAAAATAGAGGCAATTTTTGTGTCCAAAAATAGAGGCAATTTTTGTGTCCAAAAATAGAGGCAATTTTTGTGTCCAAAAATAGAGGCCATTTTTGTGTCCAAAAATAGAGGCCATTTTTGTGTCCAAAAATAGAGGCCATTTTTGTGTCCAAAAATAGAGGCCATTTTTGTGTCCAAAAATAGAGGCCATTTTTGTGTCCAAAAATAGAGGCCATTTTTGTGTCCAAAAATAGAGGCCATTTTTGTGTCCAAAAATAGAGGCCATTTTTGTGTCCAAAAATAGAGGCAATTTTTGTGTCCAAAAATAGAGGCAATTTTTGTGTCCAAAAATAGAGGCAATTTTTGTGTCTGTTTTTTGCCCAAAAATAGAGGCAATTTTTGTGTCCAAAAATAGAGGCAATTTTTGTGTCCAAAAAAAAAAGCAATTTTTGTGTCTGTTTTTTGCCCAAAAATAGAGGCAATTTTTTTGCCCAAAAATAGAGGCAATTTTTGTGTCCAAAAATAGAGGCCATTTTTGTGTCCAAAAATAGAGGCCATTTTTGTGTCCAAAAATAGAGGCAATTTTTGTGTCCAAAAATAGAGGCAATTTTTGTGTCCAAAATTAGAGGCCATTTTTGTGTCCAAAAATAGAGGCCATTTTTGTGTCCAAAAATAGAGGCCATTTTTGTGTCCAAAAATAGAGGCCATTTTTGTGTCCAAAAATAGAGGCCATTTTTGTGTCCAAAAATAGAGGCCATTTTTGTGTCCAAAAATAGAGGCAATTTTTGTGTCCAAAAATAGAGGCAATTTTTGTGTCTGTTTTTTGCCCAAAAATAGAGGCAATTTTTGTGTCCAAAAATAGAGGCAATTTTTGTGTCCAAAAATAGAGGCAATTTGTGTGTCCAAAAATAGAGGCAATTTTTGTGTCCAAAAATAGAGGCCATTTTTGTGTCCAAAAATAGAGGCCATTTTTGTGTCCAAAAATAGAGGCAATTTTTGTGTCCAAAAATAGAGGCCACTTTTGTGTCCAAAAATAGAGGCCATTTTTGTGTCCAAAAATAGAGGCAATTTTTGTGTCCAAAAATAGAGGCCATTTTTGTGTCCAAAAATAGAGGCCATTTTTGTGTCCAAAAATAGAGGCCATTTTTGTGTCCAAAAATAGAGGCCATTTTTGTGTCCAAAAATAGAGGCCATTTTTGTGTCCAAAAATAGAGGCCATTTTTGTGTCCAAAAATAGAGGCCATTTTTGTGTCCAAAAATAGAGGCAATTTTTGTGTCCAAAAATAGAGGCAATTTTTGTGTCCAAAAATAGAGGCAATTTTTGTGTCCAAAAATAGAGGCAATTTTTGTGTCCAAAAATAGAGGCAATTTTTGTTTCCAAAAATAGAGGCCATTTTTGTGTCCAAAAATAGAGGCCATTTTTGTGTCCAAAAATAGAGGCCATTTTTGTGTCCAAAAATAGAGGCCATTTTTGTGTCCAAAAATAGAGGCCATTTTTGTGTCCAAAAATAGAGGCCATTTTTGTGTCCAAAAATAGAGGCAATTTTTGTGTCCAAAAATAGAGGCAATTTTTGTGTCTGTTTTTTGCCCAAAAATAGAGGCAATTTTTGTGTCCAAAAATAGAGGCAATTTTTGTGTCCAAAAAAAAAAGCAATTTTTGTGTCTGTTTTTTGCCCAAAAATAGAGGCAATTTTTGTGTCCAAAAATAGAGGCAATTTTTGTGTCCAAAAATAGAGGCAATTTTTGTGTCTGTTTTTTGCCCAAAAATAGAGGCCATTTTTGTGTCCAAAAATAGAGGCCATTTTTGTGTCCAAAAATAGAGGCAATTTGTGTGTCCAAAAATAGAGGCAATTTTTGTGTCTGTTTTTTGCCCAAAAATAGAGGCCATTTTTGTGTCCAAAAATAGAGGCCATTTTTGTGTCCAAAAATAGAGGCCATTTTTGTGTCCAAAAATAGAGGCCATTTTTGTGTCCAAAAATAGAGGCCATTTTTGTGTCCAAAAATAGAGGCAATTTTTGTGTCCAAAAATAGAGGCAATTTTTGTGTCTGTTTTTTGCCCAAAAATAGAGGCCATTTTTGTGTCCAAAAATAGAGGCCATTTTTGTGTCCAAAAATAGAGGCAATTTGTGTGTCCAAAAATAGAGGCAATTTTTGTGTCCAAAAATAGAGGCCATTTTTGTGTCCAAAAATAGAGGCCATTTTTGTGTCCAAAAATAGAGGCAATTTTTGTGTCCAAAAATAGAGGCCATTTTTGTGTCCAAAAATAGAGGCCATTTTTGTGTCCAAAAATAGAGGCCATTTTTGTGTCCAAAAATAGAGGCCATTTTTGTGTCCAAAAATAGAGGCCATTTTTGTGTCCAAAAATAGAGGCCATTTTTGTGTCCAAAAATAGAGGCAATTTTTGTGTCCAAAAATAGAGGCAATTTTTGTGTCCAAAAATAGAGGCAATTTTTGTGTCCAAAAATAGAGGCAATTTTTGTGTCCAAAAATAGAGGCAATTTTTGTGTCCAAAAATAGAGGCAATTTTTGTTTCCAAAAATAGAGGCCATTTTTGTGTCCAAAAATAGAGGCCATTTTTGTGTCCAAAAATAGAGGCCATTTTTGTGTCCAAAAATAGAGGCCATTTTTGTGTCCAAAAATAGAGGCCATTTTTGTGTCCAAAAATAGAGGCAATTTTTGTGTCCAAAAATAGAGGCAATTTTTGTGTCTGTTTTTTGCCCAAAAATAGAGGCAATTTTTGTGTCCAAAAATAGAGGCAATTTTTGTGTCCAAAAAAAAAAGCAATTTTTGTGTCTGTTTTTTGCCCAAAAATAGAGGCAATTTTTGTGTCCAAAAATAGAGGCAATTTTTGTGTCCAAAAATAGAGGCAATTTTTGTGTCTGTTTTTTGCCCAAAAATAGAGGCCATTTTTGTGTCCAAAAATAGAGGCCATTTTTGTGTCCAAAAATAGAGGCAATTTGTGTGTCCAAAAATAGAGGCAATTTTTGTGTCTGTTTTTTGCCCAAAAATAGAGGCCATTTTTGTGTCCAAAAATAGAGGCCATTTTTGTGTCCAAAAATAGAGGCCATTTTTGTGTCCAAAAATAGAGGCCATTTTTGTGTCCAAAAATAGAGGCCATTTTTGTGTCCAAAAATAGAGGCAATTTTTGTGTCCAAAAATAGAGGCAATTTTTGTGTCTGTTTTTTGCCCAAAAATAGAGGCCATTTTTGTGTCCAAAAATAGAGGCCATTTTTGTGTCCAAAAATAGAGGCAATTTGTGTGTCCAAAAATAGAGGCAATTTTTGTGTCCAAAAATAGAGGCCATTTTTGTGTCCAAAAATAGAGGCCATTTTTGTGTCCAAAAATAGAGGCAATTTTTGTGTCCAAAAATAGAGGCCATTTTTGTGTCCAAAAATAGAGGCCATTTTTGTGTCCAAAAATAGAGGCCATTTTTGTGTCCAAAAATAGAGGCCATTTTTGTGTCCAAAAATAGAGGCCATTTTTGTGTCCAAAAATAGAGGCCATTTTTGTGTCCAAAAATAGAGGCCATTTTTGTGTCCAAAAATAGAGGCAATTTTTGTGTCCAAACATAGAGGCAATTTTTGTGTCTGTTTTTTGCCCAAAAATAGAGGCAATTTTTGTGTCCAAAAATAGAGGCAATTTTTGTGTCCAAAAAAAAAAGCAATTTTTGTGTCTGTTTTTTGCCCAAAAATAGAGGCAATTTTTGTGTCCAAAAATAGAGGCAATTTTTGTGTCCAAAAATAGAGGCAATTTTTGTGTCTGTTTTATGCCCAAAAATAGAGGCCATTTTTGTGTCCAAAAATAGAGGCAATTTTTGTGTCCAAAAATAGAGGCAATTTTTGTGTCCAAAATTAGAGGCCATTTTTGTGTCCAAAAATAGAGGCCATTTTTGTGTCCAAAAATAGAGGCCATTTTTGTGTCCAAAAATAGAGGCCATTTTTGTGTCCAAAAATAGAGGCCATTTTTGTGTCCAAAAATAGAGGCCATTTTTGTGTCCAAAAATAGAGGCCATTTTTGTGTCCAAAAATAGAGGCAATTTTTGTGTCCAAAAATAGAGGCAATTTTTGTGTCTGTTTTTTGCCCAAAAATAGAGGCCATTTTTGTGTCCAAAAATAGAGGCCATTTTTGTGTCCAAAAATAGAGGCCATTTTTGTGTCCAAAAATAGAGGCAATTTGTGTGTCCAAAAATAGAGGCAATTTTTGTGTCCAAAAATAGAGGCAATTTTTGTGTCTGTTTTTTGCCCAAAAATAGAGGCAATTTTTGAGTCCAAAAATAGAGGCAATTTTTGTGTCCAAAAATAGAGGCCATTTTTGTGTCTAAAAATAGAGGCAATTTTGGTGTCCAAAAATAGAGGCCATTTTTGTGTCCAAAAATAGAGGCCATTTTGGTGTCCAAAAATAGAGGCCATTTTTGTGTCCAAAAATAGAGGCCATTTTTGTGTCCAAAAATAGAGGCCATTTTTGTGTCCAAAAAAAAGAGGCCATTTTTGTGTCCAAAAATAGAGGCCATTTTTGTGTCCAAAAATAGAGGCCATTTTTGTGTCCAAAAATAGAGGAAATTTTTGTGTCCAAAAATAGAGGCCATTTTTGTGTCCAAAAATAGAGGCCATTTTTGTGTCCAAAAATAGAGGCCATTTTTGTGTCCAAAAATAGAGGCCATTTTTGTGTCTAAAAATAGAGGCAATTTTTGTGTCCAAAAATAGAGGCCATTTTTGTGTCCAAAAATAGAGGCAATTTTTGTGTCCAAAAATAGAGGCCATTTTTGTGTCCAAAAATAGAGGCAATTTTAGTGTCCAAAAATAGAGGCAATTTTAGTGTCCAAAAATAGAGGCAATTTTTTTTGTCCAAAAATAGAGGCAATTTTTTTGTCCAAAAATAAAGGCCATTTTTGTGTCCAAAAATAGAGGCCATTTTTGTGTCCAAAAATAGAGGCCATTTTTGTGTCCAAAAATAGAGGCCATGTTTGTGTCCAAAAATAGAGGCCATTTTTGTGTCCAAAAATAGAGGACATTTTTGTGTCCAAAAATAGAGGACATTTTTGTGTCCAAAAATAGAGGCCATTTTTGTGTCCAAAAATAGAGGCCATTTTTGTGTCCAAAAATAGAGGCCATTTTTGTGTCCAAAAATAGAGGCCATTTTTGTGTCCAAAAATAGAGGCCATTTTTGTGTCTGTTTTTTGCCCAAAAATAGAGGCAATTTTTGTGTCCAAAAATAGAGGCAATTTTTGTGTCCAAAAAAAAAGCAATTTTTGTGTCTGTTTTTTGACCAAAAATAGAGGCAATTTTTGTGTTCAAAAATAGAGGCAATTTTTGTGTCCAAAAATAGAGGCAATTTTTGTGTCCAAAAATAGAGGCAATTTTTGTGTCTGTTTTTTGCCCAAAAATAGAGGCCATTTTTGTGTCCAAAAATAGAGGCCATATTTGTGTCCAAAAATAGAGGCCATTTTTGTGTCCAAAAATAGAGGCAATTTGTGTGTCCAAAAATAGAGGCAATTTTTGTGTCTGTTTTTTGCCCAAAAATAGAGGCCATTTTTGTGTCCAAAAATAGAGGCCATTTTTGTGTCCAAAAATAGAGGCCATTTTTGTGTCCAAAAATAGAGGCCATTTTTGTGTCCAAAAATAGAGGCCATTTTTGTGTCCAAAAATAGAGGCCATTTTTGTGTCCAAAAATAGAGGCAATTTTTGTGTCCAAAAATAGAGGCAATTTTTGTGTCTGTTTTTTGCCCAAAAATAGAGGCCATTTTTGTGTCCAAAAATAGAGGCCATTTTTGTGTCCAAAAATAGAGGCAATTTGTGTGTCCAAAAATAGAGGCAATTTTTGTGTCCAAAAATAGAGGCCATTTTTGTGTCCAAAAATAGAGGCCATTTTTGTGTCCAAAAATAGAGGCAATTTTTGTGTCCAAAAATAGAGGCAATTTTTGTGTCCAAAAATAGAGGCCATTTTTGTGTCCAAAAATAGAGGCCATTTTTGTGTCCAAAAATAGAGGCCATTTTTGTGTCCAAAAATAGAGGCCATTTTTGTGTCTAAAAATAGAGGCAATTTTTGTGTCCAAAAATAGAGGCCATTTTTGTGTCCAAAAATAGAGGCAATTTTTGTGTCCAAAAATAGAGGCCATTTTTGTGTCCAAAAATAGAGGCAATTTTAGTGTCCAAAAATAGAGGCAATTTTAGTGTCCAAAAATAGAGGCAATTTTTTTGTCCAAAAATAGAGGCAATTTTTTTGTCCAAAAATAAAGGCCATTTTTGTGTCCAAAAATAGAGGCCATTTTTGTGTCCAAAAATAGAGGCCATTTTTGTGTCCAAAAATAGAGGCCATGTTTGTGTCCAAAAATAGAGGCCATTTTTGTGTCCAAAAATAGAGGACATTTTTGTGTCCAAAAATAGAGGACATTTTTGTGTCCAAAAATAGAGGCCATTTTTGTGTCCAAAAATAGAGGCCATTTTTGTGTCCAAAAATAGAGGCCATTTTTGTGTCCAAAAATAGAGGCCATTTTTGTGTCCAAAAATAGAGGCCATTTTTGTGTCTGTTTTTTGCCCAAAAATAGAGGCAATTTTTGTGTCCAAAAATAGAGGCAATTTTTGTGTCCAAAAAAAAAGCAATTTTTGTGTCTGTTTTTTGACCAAAAATAGAGGCAATTTTTGTGTTCAAAAATAGAGGCAATTTTTGTGTCCAAAAATAGAGGCAATTTTTGTGTCCAAAAATAGAGGCAATTTTTGTGTCTGTTTTTTGCCCAAAAATAGAGGCCATTTTTGTGTCCAAAAATAGAGGCCATATTTGTGTCCAAAAATAGAGGCCATTTTTGTGTCCAAAAATAGAGGCAATTTGTGTGTCCAAAAATAGAGGCAATTTTTGTGTCTGTTTTTTGCCCAAAAATAGAGGCCATTTTTGTGTCCAAAAATAGAGGCCATTTTTGTGTCCAAAAATAGAGGCCATTTTTGTGTCCAAAAATAGAGGCCATTTTTGTGTCCAAAAATAGAGGCCATTTTTGTGTCCAAAAATAGAGGCCATTTTTGTGTCCAAAAATAGAGGCAATTTTTGTGTCCAAAAATAGAGGCAATTTTTGTGTCTGTTTTTTGCCCAAAAATAGAGGCCATTTTTGTGTCCAAAAATAGAGGCCATTTTTGTGTCCAAAAATAGAGGCAATTTGTGTGTCCAAAAATAGAGGCAATTTTTGTGTCCAAAAATAGAGGCCATTTTTGTGTCCAAAAATAGAGGCCATTTTTGTGTCCAAAAATAGAGGCAATTTTTGTGTCCAAAAATAGAGGCAATTTTTGTGTCCAAAAATAGAGGCCATTTTTGTGTCCAAAAATAGAGGCCATTTTTGTGTCCAAAAATAGAGGCCATTTTTGTGTCCAAAAATAGAGGCCATTTTTGTGTCCAAAAATAGAGGCAATTTTTGTGTCCAAACATAGAGGCAATTTTTGTGTCTGTTTTTTGCCCAAAAATAGAGGCAATTTTTGTGTCCAAAAAAAAAAGCAATTTTTGTGTCTGTTTTTTGCCCAAAAATAGAGGAAATTTTTGTGTCCAAAAATAGAGGCAATTTTTGTGTCCAAAAATAGAGGCAATTTTTGTGTCTGTTTTTTGCCCAAAAATAGAGGCCATTTTTGTGTCCAAAAATAGAGGCCATTTTTGTGTCCAAAAATAGAGGCAATTTGTGTGTCCAAAAATAGAGGCAATTTTTGTGTCTGTTTTTTGCCCAAAAATAGAGGCCATTTTTGTGTCCAAAAATAGAGGCCATTTTTGTGTCCAAAAATAGAGGCAATTTTTGTGTCCAAAAAAAAAAGCAATTTTTGTGTCTGTTTTTTGCCCAAAAATAGAGGCAATTTTTGTGTCCAAAAAAAGAGGCAATTTTTGTGTCCAAAAATAGAGGCAATTTTTGTGTCTGTTTTATGCCCAAAAATAGAGGCCATTTTTGTGTCCAAAAATAGAGGCAATTTTTGTGTCCAAAAATAGAGGCAATTTTTGTGTCCAAAATTAGAGGCCATTTTTGTGTCCAAAAATAGAGGCCATTTTTGTGTCCAAAAATAGAGGCCATTTTTGTGTCCAAAAATAGAGGCCATTTTTGTGTCCAAAAATAGAGGCAATTTTTGTGTCCAAAAATAGAGGCAATTTTTGTGTCTGTTTTTTGCCCAAAAATAGAGGCCATTTTTGTGTCCAAAAATAGAGGCCATTTTTGTGTCCAAAAATAGAGGCCATTTTTGTGTCCAAAAATAGAGGCAATTTGTGTGTCCAAAAATAGAGGCAATTTTTGTGTCCAAAAATAGAGGCAATTTTTGTGTCTGTTTTTTGCCCAAAAATAGAGGCAATTTTTGAGTCCAAAAATAGAGGCAATTTTTGTGTCCAAAAATAGAGGCCATTTTTGTGTCTAAAAATAGAGGCAATTTTTGTGTCCAAAAATAGAGGCCATTTTTGTGTCCAAAAATAGAGGCCATTTTGGTGTCCAAAAATAGAGGCCATTTTTGTGTCCAAAAATAGAGGCCATTTTTGTGTCCAAAAATAGAGGCCATTTTTGTGTCCAAAAATAGAGGCCATTTTTGTGTCCAAAAAAAAAGAGGCCATTTTTGTGTCCAAAAATAGAGGCCATTTTTGTGTCCAAAAATAGAGGCCATTTTTGTGTCCAAAAATAGAGGCAATTTTTGTGTCCAAAAAAAAAAGCAATTTTTGTGTCTGTTTTTTGCCCAAAAATAGAGGCAATTTTTGTGTCCAAAAAAAAAAGCAATTTTTGTGTCTGTTTTTTGCCCAAAAATAGAGGAAATTTTTGTGTCCAAAAATAGAGGCAATTTTTGTGTCCAAAAATAGAGGCAATTTTTGTGTCTGTTTTTTGCCCAAAAATAGAGGCCATTTTTGTGTCCAAAAATAGAGGCCATTTTTGTGTCCAAAAATAGAGGCAATTTGTGTGTCCAAAAATAGAGGCAATTTTTGTGTCTGTTTTTTGCCCAAAAATAGAGGCCATTTTTGTGTCCAAAAATAGAGGCCATTTTTGTGTCCAAAAATAGAGGCAATTTTTGTGTCCAAAAAAAAAGCAATTTTTGTGTCTGTTTTTTGCCCAAAAATAGAGGCAATTTTTGTGTCCAAAAAAAGAGGCAATTTTTGTGTCCAAAAATAGAGGCAATTTTTGTGTCTGTTTTATGCCCAAAAATAGAGGCCATTTTTGTGTCCAAAAATAGAGGCAATTTTTGTGTCCAAAAATAGAGGCAATTTTTGTGTCCAAAATTAGAGGCCATTTTTGTGTCCAAAAATAGAGGCCATTTTTGTGTCCAAAAATAGAGGCCATTTTTGTGTCCAAAAATAGAGGCCATTTTTGTGTCCAAAAATAGAGGCCATTTTTGTGTCCAAAAATAGAGGCCATTTTTGTGTCCAAAAATAGAGGCAATTTTTGTGTCCAAAAATAGAGGCAATTTTTGTGTCTGTTTTTTGCCCAAAAATAGAGGCCATTTTTGTGTCCAAAAATAGAGGCCATTTTTGTGTCCAAAAATAGAGGCCATTTTTGTGTCCAAAAATAGAGGCAATTTGTGTGTCCAAAAATAGAGGCAATTTTTGTGTCCAAAAATAGAGGCAATTTTTGTGTCTGTTTTTTGCCCAAAAATAGAGGCAATTTTTGAGTCCAAAAATAGAGGCAATTTTTGTGTCCAAAAATAGAGGCCATTTTTGTGTCTAAAAATAGAGGCAATTTTTGTGTCCAAAAATAGAGGCCATTTTTGTGTCCAAAAATAGAGGCCATTTTTGTGTCCAAAAATAGAGGCCATTTTTGTGTCCAAAAATAGAGGCCATTTTTGTGTCTAAAAATAGAGGCAATTTTTGTGTCCAAAAATAGAGGCCATTTTTGTGTCCAAAAATAGAGGCAATTTTTGTGTCCAAAAATAGAGGCCATTTTTGTGTCCAAAAATAGAGGCAATTTTAGTGTCCAAAAAAAGAGGCAATTTTAGTGTCCAAAAATAGAGGCAATTTTTGTGTCTGTTTTATGCCCAAAAATAGAGGCCATTTTTGTGTCCAAAAATAGAGGCAATTTGTGTGTCCAAAAATAGAGGCAATTTTTGTGTCTGTTTTTTGCCCAAAAATAGAGGCCATTTTTGTGTCCAAAAAAAGAGGCAATTTTAGTGTCCAAAAATAGAGGCAATTTTTGTGTCTGTTTTATGCCCAAAAATAGAGGCCATTTTTGTGTCCAAAAATAGAGGCAATTTGTGTGTCCAAAAATAGAGGCAATTTTTGTGTCTGTTTTTTGCCCAAAAATAGAGGCCATTTTTGTGTCCAAAAATAGAGGCCATTTTTGTGTCCAAAAATAGAGGCAATTTTTGTGTCCAAAAAAAAAAGCAATTTTTGTGTCTGTTTTTTGCCCAAAAATAGAGGCAATTTTTGTGTCCAAAAATAGAGGCAATTTTTGTGTCCAAAAATAGAGGCAATTTTTGTGTCTGTTTTATGCCCAAAAATAGAGGCCATTTTTGTGTCCAAAAATAGAGGCAATTTTTGTGTCCAAAAATAGAGGCAATTTTTGTGTCCAAAATTAGAGGCCATTTTTGTGTCCAAAAATAGAGGCCATTTTTGTGTCCAAAAATAGAGGCCATTTTTGTGTCCAAAAATAGAGGCCATTTTTGTGTCCAAAAATAGAGGCCATTTTTGTGTCCAAAAATAGAGGCCATTTTTGTGTCCAAAAATAGAGGCAATTTTTGTGTCCAAAAATAGAGGCAATTTTTGTGTCTGTTTTTTGCCCAAAAATAGAGGCCATTTTTGTGTCCAAAAATAGAGGCCATTTTTGTGTCCAAAAATAGAGGCCATTTTTGTGTCCAAAAATAGAGGCAATTTGTGTGTCCAAAAATAGAGGCAATTTTTGTGTCCAAAAATAGAGGCAATTTTTGTGTCTGTTTTTTGCCCAAAAATAGAGGCAATTTTTGAGTCCAAAAATAGAGGCAATTTTTGTGTCCAAAAATAGAGGCCATTTTTGTGTCTAAAAATAGAGGCAATTTTTGTGTCCAAAAATAGAGGCCATTTTTGTGTCCAAAAATAGAGGCCATTTTGGTGTCCAAAAATAGAGGCCATTTTTGTGTCCAAAAATAGAGGCCATTTTTGTGTCCAAAAATAGAGGCCATTTTTGTGTCCAAAAATAGAGGCCATTTTTGTGTCCAAAAATAGAGGAAATTTTTGTGTCCAAAAATAGAGGCCATTTTTGTGTCCAAAAATAGAGGCCATTTTTGTGTCCAAAAATAGAGGCCATTTTTGTGTCTAAAAATAGAGGCAATTTTTGTGTCCAAAAATAGAGGCCATTTTTGTGTCCAAAAATAGAGGCAATTTTTGTGTCCAAAAATAGAGGCCATTTTTGTGTCCAAAAATAGAGGCAATTTTAGTGTCCAAAAAAAGAGGCAATTTTAGTGTCCAAAAATAGAGGCAATTTTAGTGTCCAAAAATAGAGGCCATTTTTGTGTCCAAAAATAGAGGCAATTTTTTTGTCCAAAAATAGAGGCAATTTTTTTGTCCAAAAATAAAGGCCATTTTTGTGTCCAAAAATAGAGGCCATTTTTGTGTCCAAAAATAGAGGCCATTTTTGTGTCCAAAAATAGAGGCCATGTTTGTGTCCAAAAATAGAGGCCATTTTTGTGTCCAAAAATAGAGGACATTTTTGTGTCCAAAAATAGAGGACATTTTTGTGTCCAAAAATAGAGGCCATTTTTGTGTCCAAAAATAGAGGCCATTTTTGTGTCCAAAAATAGAGGCCATTTTTGTGTCCAAAAATAGAGGCCATTTTTGTGTCCAAAAATAGAGGCCATTTTTGTGTCCAAAAATAGAGGCCATTTTTGTGTCCAAAAATAGAGGCAATTTTTGTGTCTGTTTTTTGCCCAAAAATAGGTGCCATTTTTGTGTCTGTTTTTTGCCCTAAAATCGTGGCAATTTTTGTGTCTGTTTTTTGCCCAAAAATAGAGGCCATTTTTGTGTCTGTTTTTTGCCCAAAAATAGTGGCAACTTTTGTGTCTGTTTTATGCCCAAAAATAGAGGCAATTTTTGTGTCAAAAAATAGAGGCCATTTTTGTGTCCAAAAATAGAGGCCATTTTTGTGTCCAAAAATAGAGGCCATTTTTGTGTCCAAAAATAGAGGCCATTTTTGTGTCCAAAAATAGAGGCAATTTTTGTGTCCAAAAATAGAGGCCATTTTTGTGTCCAAAAATAGAAGCAATTTTTGTGTCCAAAAATAGAGGCAATTTTTGTGTCCAAAAATAGAGGCAATTTTTGTGTCCAAAAATAGAGGCCGTTTTTGTGTCCATAAATAGAGGCCATTTTTGTGTCCAAAAATAGAGGCAATTTTTGTGTCCAAAAATAGAGGCAATTTTTGTGTCCAAAAATAGAGGCAATTTTTGTGTCCAAAAATAGAGGCAATTTTTGTGTCCAAAAATAGAGGCCATTTTTGTGTCCAAAAATAGAGGCAATTTTTGTGTCCAAAAATAGAGGCAATTTTTGTGTCCAAACATAGAGGCAATTTTTGTGTCTGTTTTTTGCCCAAAAATAGAGGCAATTTTTGTGTCCAAAAATAGAGGCAATTTTTGTGTCAAAAAAAAAAGCAATTTTTGTGTCTGTTTTTTGCCCAAAAATAGAGGAAATTTTTGTGTCCAAAAATAGAGGCAATTTTTGTGTCCAAAAATAGAGGCAATTTTTGTGTCTGTTTTTTGCCCAAAAATAGAGGCCATTTTTGTGTCCAAAAATAGAGGCCATTTTTGTGTCCAAAAATAGAGGCAATTTGTGTGTCCAAAAATAGAGGCAATTTTTGTGTCTGTTTTTTGCCCAAAAATAGAGGCCATTTTTGTGTCCAAAAATAGAGGCCATTTTTGTGTCCAAAAATAGAGGCAATTTTTGTGTCCAAAAAAAAAAGCAATTTTTGTGTCTGTTTTTTGCCCAAAAATAGAGGCAATTTTTGTGTCCAAAAATAGAGGCAATTTTTGTGTCCAAAAATAGAGGCAATTTTTGTGTCCAAAAATAGAGGCAATTTTTGTGTCTGTTTTATGCCCAAAAATAGAGGCCATTTTTGTGTCCAAAAATAGAGGCAATTTTTGTGTCCAAAAATAGAGGCAATTTTTGTGTCCAAAATTAGAGGCCATTTTTGTGTCCAAAAATAGAGGCCATTTTTGTGTCCAAAAATAGAGGCCATTTTTGTGTCCAAAAATAGAGGCCATTTTTGTGTCCAAAAATAGAGGCCATTTTTGTGTCCAAAAATAGAGGCCATTTTTGTGTCCAAAAATAGAGGCAATTTTTGTGTCCAAAAATAGAGGCAATTTTTGTGTCTGTTTTTTGCCCAAAAATAGAGGCCATTTTTGTGTCCAAAAATAGAGGCCATTTTTGTGTCCAAAAATAGAGGCAATTTGTGTGTCCAAAAATAGAGGCAATTTTTGTGTCCAAAAATAGAGGCCATTTTTGTGTCCAAAAATAGAGGCCATTTTTGTGTCCAAAAATAGAGGCAATTTTTGTGTCCAAAAATAGAGGCCACTTTTGTGTCCAAAAATAGAGGCCATTTTTGTGTCCAAAAATAGAGGCAATTTTTGTGTCCAAAAATAGAGGCCATTTTTGTGTCCAAAAATAGAGGCCATTTTTGTGTCCAAAAATAGAGGCCATTTTTGTGTCCAAAAATAGAGGCCATTTTTGTGTCCAAAAATAGAGGCCATTTTTGTGTCCAAAAATAGAGGCAATTTTTGTGTCCAAAAATAGAGGCAATTTTTGTGTCCAAAAATAGAGGCAATTTTTGTGTCCAAAAATAGAGGCAATTTTTGTGTCCAAAAATAGAGGCAATTTTTGTGTCCAAAAATAGAGGCCATTTTTTTGCCCAAAAATAGAGGCCATTTTTGTGTCCAAAAATAGAGGCAATTTGTGTGTCCAAAAATAGAGGCAATTTTCGTGTCTGTTTTTTGCCCAAAAATAGAGGCCATTTTTGTGTCCAAAAATAGAGGCCATTTTTGTGTCCAAAAATAGAGGCCATTTTTGTGTCCAAAAATAGAGGCAATTTTTGTGTCCAAAAATAGAGGCAATTTTTGTGTCCAAAAATAGAGGCAATTTTTGTGTCTGTTTTATGCCCAAAAATAGAGGCCATTTTTGTGTCCAAAAATAGAGGCAATTTTTGTGTCCAAAAATAGAGGCAATTTTTGTGTCCAAAAATAGAGGCCATTTTTGTGTCCAAAAATAGAGGCCATTTTTGTGTCCAAAAATAGAGGCCATTTTTGTGTCCAAAAATAGAGGCCATTTTTGTGTCCAAAAATAGAGGCCATTTTTGTGTCCAAAAATAGAGGCCATTTTTGTGTCCAAAAATAGAGGCCATTTTTGTGTCCAAAAATAGAGGCCATTTTTGTGTCCAAAAATAGAGGCCATTTTTGTGTCCAAAAATAGAGGCCATTTTTGTGTCCAAAAATAGAGGCAATTTTTGTGTCTGTTTTTTGCCCAAAAATAGAGGCCATTTTTGTGTCCAAAAATAGAGGCCATTTTTGTGTCCAAAAATAGAGGCAATTTGTGTGTCCAAAAATAGAGGCAATTTTTGTGTCCAAAAATAGAGGCCATTTTTGTGTCCAAAAATAGAGGCCATTTTTGTGTCCAAAAATAGAGGCCATTTTTGTGTCCAAAAATAGAGGCAATTTTTGTGTCCAAAAATAGAGGCCACTTTTGTGTCCAAAAATAGAGGCCATTTTTGTGTCCAAAAATAGAGGCCATTTTTGTGTCCAAAAATAGAGGCCATTTTTGTGTCCAAAAATAGAGGCCATTTTTGTGTCCAAAAATAGAGGCCATTTTTGTGTCCAAAAATAGAGGCCATTTTTGTGTCCAAAAATAGAGGCCATTTTTGTGTCCAAAAATAGAGGCCATTTTTGTGTCCAAAAATAGAGGCAATTTTTGTGTCCAAAAATAGAGGCAATTTTTGTGTCCAAAAATAGAGGCAATTTTTGGACACAAAAATAGATGCAATTTTTGTGTCCAAAAATAGAGGCAATTTTTGTGTCCAAAAATAGAGGCCATTTTTGTGTCCAAAAATAGAGGCAATTTTTGTGTCCAAAAATAGAGGCCATTTTTGTGTCCAAAAATAGAGGCAATTTTTGTGTCCAAAAATAGAGGCAATTTTTGTGTCTGTTTTATGCCCAAAAATAGAGGCCATTTTTGTGTCCAAAAATAGAGGCAATTTTTGTGTCCAAAAATAGAGGCAATTTTTGTGTCCAAAAATAGAGGCCATTTTTGTGTCCAAAAATAGAGGCCATTTTTGTGTCCAAAAATAGAGGCAATTTTTGTGTCCAAAAATAGAGGCCACTTTTGTGTCCAAAAATAGAGGCCATTTTTGTGTCCAAAAATAGAGGCCATTTTTGTGTCCAAAAATAGAGGCCATTTTTGTGTCCAAAAATAGAGGCCATTTTTGTGTCCAAAAATAGAGGCCATTTTTGTGTCCAAAAATAGAGGCCATTTTTGTGTCCAAAAATAGAGGCCATTTTTGTGTCCAAAAATAGAGGCAATTTTTGTGTCCAAAAATAGAGGCAATTTTTGTGTCCAAAAATAGAGGCAATTTTTGTGTCCAAAAATAGAGGCAATTTTTGTGTCCAAAAATAGAGGCAATTTTTGGACACAAAAATAGATGCAATTTTTGTGTCCAAAAATAGAGGCAATTTTTGTGTCCAAAAATAGAGGCCATTTTTGTGTCCAAAAATAGAGGCAATTTTTGTGTCCAAAAATAGAGGCCATTTTTGTGTCCAAAAATAGAGGCAATTTTTGTGTCCAAAAATAGAGGCAATTTTTGTGTCTGTTTTATGCCCAAAAATAGAGGCCATTTTTGTGTCCAAAAATAGAGGCAATTTTTGTGTCCAAAAATAGAGGCAATTTTTGTGTCCAAAAATAGAGGCCATTTTTGTGTCCAAAAATAGAGGCCATTTTTGTGTCCAAAAATAGAGGCCATTTTTGTGTCCAAAAATAGAGGCCATTTTTGTGTCCAAAAATAGAGGCCATTTTTGTGTCCAAAAATAGAGGCCATTTTTGTGTCCAAAAATAGAGGCCATTTTTGTGTCCAAAAATAGAGGCCATTTTTGTGTCCAAAAATAGAGGCCATTTTTGTGTCCAAAAATAGAGGCCATTTTTGTGTCCAAAAATAGAGGCCATTTTTGTGTCCAAAAATAGAGGCCATTTTTGTGTCCAAAAATAGAGGCCATTTTTGTGTCCAAAAATAGAGGCAATTTTTGTGTCTGTTTTTTGCCCAAAAATAGAGGCCATTTTTGTGTCCAAAAATAGAGGCCATTTTTGTGTCCAAAAATAGAGGCAATTTGTGTGTCCAAAAATAGAGGCAATTTTTGTGTCCAAAAATAGAGGCCATTTTTGTGTCCAAAAATAGAGGCCATTTTTGTGTCCAAAAATAGAGGCCATTTTTGTGTCCAAAAATAGAGGCAATTTTTGTGTCCAAAAATAGAGGCCACTTTTGTGTCCAAAAATAGAGGCCATTTTTGTGTCCAAAAATAGAGGCCATTTTTGTGTCCAAAAATAGAGGCCATTTTTGTGTCCAAAAATAGAGGCCATTTTTGTGTCCAAAAATAGAGGCCATTTTTGTGTCCAAAAATAGAGGCCATTTTTGTGTCCAAAAATAGAGGCCATTTTTGTGTCCAAAAATAGAGGCAATTTTTGTGTCCAAAAATAGAGGCAATTTTTGTGTCCAAAAATAGAGGCAATTTTTGTGTCCAAAAATAGAGGCAATTTTTGTGTCCAAAAATAGAGGCAATTTTTGGACACAAAAATAGATGCAATTTTTGTGTCCAAAAATAGAGGCAATTTTTGTGTCCAAAAATAGAGGCCATTTTTGTGTCCAAAAATAGAGGCAATTTTTGTGTCCAAAAATAGAGGCCATTTTTGTGTCCAAAAATAGAGGCAATTTTTGTGTCCAAAAATAGAGGCAATTTTTGTGTCTGTTTTATGCCCAAAAATAGAGGCCATTTTTGTGTCCAAAAATAGAGGCAATTTTTGTGTCCAAAAATAGAGGCAATTTTTGTGTCCAAAAATAGAGGCCATTTTTGTGTCCAAAAATAGAGGCCATTTTTGTGTCCAAAAATAGAGGCCATTTTTGTGTCCAAAAATAGAGGCCATTTTTGTGTCCAAAAATAGAGGCCATTTTTGTGTCCAAAAATAGAGGCCATTTTTGTGTCCAAAAATAGAGGCCATTTTTGTGTCCAAAAATAGAGGCCATTTTTGTGTCCAAAAATAGAGGCCATTTTTGTGTCCAAAAATAGAGGCCATTTTTGTGTCCAAAAATAGAGGCCATTTTTGTGTCCAAAAATAGAGGCCATTTTTGTGTCCAAAAATAGAGGCCATTTTTGTGTCCAAAAATAGAGGCAATTTTTGTGTCTGTTTTTTGCCCAAAAATAGAGGCCATTTTTGTGTCCAAAAATAGAGGCCATTTTTGTGTCCAAAAATAGAGGCAATTTGTGTGTCCAAAAATAGAGGCAATTTTTGTGTCCAAAAATAGAGGCCATTTTTGTGTCCAAAAATAGAGGCCATTTTTGTGTCCAAAAATAGAGGCAATTTTTGTGTCCAAAAATAGAGGCAATTTTTGTGTCCAAAAATAGAGGCCACTTTTGTGTCCAAAAATAGAGGCCATTTTTGTGTCCAAAAATAGAGGCCATTTTTGTGTCCAAAAATAGAGGCCATTTTTGTGTCCAAAAATAGAGGCCATTTTTGTGTCCAAAAATAGAGGCCATTTTTGTGTCCAAAAATAGAGGCCATTTTTGTGTCCAAAAATAGAGGCAATTTTTGTGTCCAAAAATAGAGGCAATTTTTGTGTCCAAAAATAGAGGCAATTTTTGTGTCCAAAAATAGAGGCAATTTTTGTGTCCAAAAATAGCGGCAATTTTTGTGTCCAAAAATAGAGGCAATTTTTGGACACAAAAATAGATGCAATTTTTGTGTCCAAAAATAGAGGCAATTTTTGTGTCCAAAAATAGAGGCAATTTTTGTGTCCAAAAATAGAGGCAATTTTTGTGTCCAAAAATAGAGGTAATTTTTGTGTCCAAAAATAGAGGCAATTTTTGTGTCCAAAAATAGAGGCAATTTTTGTGTCCAAAAATAGAGGCAATTTTTGTGTCCAAAAATAGAGGCCATTTTTGTGTCCAAAAATAGAGGCCAATTTTGTGTCCAAAAATAGAGGCCAATTTTGTGTCCAAAAATAGAGGCAATTTTTGTGTCTGTTTTTTGCCCAAAAATAGAGGCCATTTTTGTGTCCAAAAATAGAGGCCATTTTTGTGTCCAAAAATAGAGGCAATTTTTGTGTCCAAAAATAGAGGCAATTTTTGTGTCCAAAAATAGAGGCAATTTTTGTGTCAAAAATTAAGGCCATTTTTGTGTCCAGAAATAGAGGCAATTTTTGTGTCCAAAAATAGAGGCAATTTTTGTGTCCAAAAATAGAGGCAATTTTTGTGTCCAAAAATAGAGGCCACTTTTGTGTCCAAAAATAGAGGCAATTTTTGTGTCCAAAAATAGAGGCAATTTTTGTGTCCAAAAATAGAGGCAATTTTTGTGTCCAAAAATAGAGGCCATTTTTGTGTCCAAAAATAGAGGCCATTTTTGTGTCCAAAAATAGAGGCAATTTTTTGTCCAAAAATAGAGGCAATTTTTGTGTCCAAAAATAGAGGCAATTTTTGTGTCCAAAAATAGAGGAAATTTTTGTGTCCAAAAATAGAGGCAATTTTTGTGTTTTTTTTTGCCCAAAAATAGAGGCAATTTTTGTGTCCAAAAATAGAGGCAATTTTAGTGTCCAAAAATAGAGGTAATTTTTGTGTCCAAAAATAGAGGCAATTTTTGTGTCCAAAAATAGAGGCAATTTTTGTGTCCAAAAATAGAGGCAATTTTTGTGTCCAAAAATAGAGGCCATTTTTGTGTCCAAAAATAGAGGCCAATTTTGTGTCCAAAAATAGAGGCCAATTTTGTGTCCAAAAATAGAGGCAATTTTTGTGTCTGTTTTTTGCCCAAAAATAGAGGCCATTTTTGTGTCCAAAAATAGAGGCCATTTTTGTGTCCAAAAATAGAGGCAATTTTTGTGTCCAAAAATAGAGGCAATTTTTGTGTCCAAAAATAGAGGCAATTTTTGTGTCAAAAATTAAGGCCATTTTTGTGTCCAGAAATAGAGGCAATTTTTGTGTCCAAAAATAGAGGCAATTTTTGTGTCCAAAAATAGAGGCAATTTTTGTGTCCAAAAATAGAGGCCACTTTTGTGTCCAAAAATAGAGGCAATTTTTGTGTCCAAAAATAGAGGCAATTTTTGTGTCCAAAAATAGAGGCAATTTTTGTGTCCAAAAATAGAGGCCATTTTTGTGTCCAAAAATAGAGGCCATTTTTGTGTCCAAAAATAGAGGCAATTTTTTGTCCAAAAATAGAGGCAATTTTTGTGTCCAAAAATAGAGGCAATTTTTGTGTCCAAAAATAGAGGAAATTTTTGTGTCCAAAAATAGAGGCAATTTTTGTGTTTTTTTTTGCCCAAAAATAGAGGCAATTTTTGTGTCCAAAAATAGAGGCAATTTTTGGACACAAAAATAGAGGCAATTTTTGTGTCCAAAAATAGAGGCAATTTTTGTGTCCAAAAATAGAGGCAATTTTTGTGTCCAAAAATAGAGGCCATTTTTGTGTCCAAAAATAGAGGCCATTTTTGTGTCCAAAAATAGAGGCCATTTTTGTGTCCAAAAATAAAGGCCATTTTTGTGTCCAGAAATAGAGGCAATTTTTGTGTCCAAAAATAGAGGCAATTTTTGGACACAAAAATAGATGCAATTTTTGTGTCCAAAAATAGAGGCAATTTTTGTGTCCAAAAATAGAGGCAATTTTTGTGTCCAAAAATAGAGGTAATTTTTGTGTCCAAAAATAGAGGCAATTTTTGTGTCCAAAAATAGAGGCCATTTTTGTGTCCAAAAATAGAGGCCATTTTTGTGTCCAAAAATAGAGGCCATTTTTGTGTCCAAAAATAGAGGCCATTTTTGTGTCCAAAAATAGAGGCAATTTTTGTGTCCAAAAATAGAGGCAATTTTTGTGTCCAAAAATAGAGGCAATTTTTGTGTCCAAAAATAGAGGCCATTTTTGTGTCCAAAAATAGAGGCCATTTTTGTGTCCAAAAATAGAGGCAATTTTTGTGTCCAAAAATAGAGGCAATTTTTGTGTCCAAAAATAGAGGCAATTTTTGTGTCCAAAAATAGAGGCAATTTTTGTGTCCAAAAATAGAGGCAATTTTTGGACACAAAAATAGATGCAATTTTTGTGTCCAAAAATAGAGGCAATTTTTGTGTCCAAAAATAGAGGCAATTTTTGTGTCCAAAAATAGAGGCCATTTTTGTGTCCAAAAATAGAGGCCAATTTTGTGTCCAAAAATAGAGGCCAATTTTGTGTCCAAAAATAGAGGAAATTTTTGTGTCCAAAAATAGAGGCAATTTTTGTGTTTTTTTTTGCCCAAAAATAGAGGCAATTTTTGTGTCCAAAAATAGAGGCAATTTTTGGACACAAAAATAGATGCAATTTTTGTGTCCAAAAATAGAGGCAATTTTTGTGTCCAAAAATAGAGGCAATTTTTGTGTCCAAAAATAGAGGCAATTTTTGTGTCCAAAAATAGAGGCAATTTTTGTGTCCAAAAATAGAGGCAATTTTTGTGTCCAAAAATAGAGGCAATTTTTGTGTCCAAAAATAGAGGCCATTTTTGTGTCCAAAAATAGAGGCCATTTTTGTGTCCAAAAATAGAGGCCATTTTTGTGTCCAAAAATAAAGGCCATTTTTGTGTCCAGAAATAGAGGCAATTTTTGTGTCCAAAAATAGAGGCAATTTTTGGACACAAAAATAGATGCAATTTTTGTGTCCAAAAATAGAGGCAATTTTTGTGTCCAAAAATAGAGGCAATTTTTGTGTCCAAAAATAGAGGCCATTTTTGTGTCCAAAAATAGAGGCCAATTTTGTGTCCAAAAATAGAGGCCAATTTTGTGTCCAAAAATAGAGGAAATTTTTGTGTCCAAAAATAGAGGCAATTTTTGTGTTTTTTTTTTGCCCAAAAATAGAGGCAATTTTTGTGTCCAAAAATAGAGGCAATTTTTGTGTCCAAAAATAGAGGCAATTTTTGGACACAAAAATAGATGCAATTTTTGTGTCCAAAAATAGAGGCAATTTTTGTGTCCAAAAATAGAGGCAATTTTTGTGTCCAAAAATAGAGGCAATTTTTGTGTCCAAAAATAGAGGCAATTTTTGTGTCCAAAAATAGAGGCAATTTTTGTGTCCAAAAATAGAGGCAATTTTTGTGTCCAAAAATAGAGGCCATTTTTGTGTCCAAAAATAGAGGCCATTTTTGTGTCCAAAAATAGAGGCCATTTTTGTGTCCAAAAATAAAGGCCATTTTTGTGTCCAGAAATAGAGGCAATTTTTGTGTCCAAAAATAGAGGCAATTTTTGGACACAAAAATAGATGCAATTTTTGTGTCCAAAAATAGAGGCAATTTTTGTGTCCAAAAATAGAGGCAATTTTTGTGTCCAAAAATAGAGGCAATTTTTGTGTCCAAAAATAGAGGCAATTTTTGTGTCCAAAAATAGAGGTAATTTTTGTGTCCAAAAATAGAGGCAATTTTTGTGTCCAAAAATAGAGGCCATTTTTGTGTCCAAAAATAGAGGCCATTTTTGTGTCCAAAAATAGAGGCCATTTTTGTGTCCAAAAATAGAGGCCATTTTTGTGTCCAAAAATAGAGGCAATTTTTGTGTCCAAAAATAGAGGCAATTTTTGTGTCCAAAAATAGAGGCAATTTTTGTGTCCAAAAATAGAGGCAATTTTTGTGTCCAAAAATAGAGGCAATTTTTGTGTCCAAAAATAGAGGCAATTTTTGGACACAAAAATAGATGCAATTTTTGTGTCCAAAAATAGAGGCAATTTTTGTGTCCAAAAATAGAGGCAATTTTTGTGTCTGTTTTTTGCCCAAAAATAGAGGCCATTTTTGTGTCCAAAAATAGAGGCCATTTTTGTGTCCAAAAATAGAGGCAATTTTTGTGTCCAAAAATAGAGGCAATTTTTGGACACAAAAATAGATGCAATTTTTGTGTCCAAAAATAGAGGCAATTTTTGTGTCCAGAAATAGAGGCAATTTTTGTGTCCAAAAATAGAGGCAATTTTTGGACACAAAAATAGATGCAATTTTTGTGTCCAAAAATAGAGGCAATTTTTGTGTCCAAAAATAGAGGCAATTTTTGTGTCCAAAAATAGAGGCAATTTTTGTGTCCAAAAATAGAGGCAATTTTTGTGTCCAAAAATAGAGGCCATTTTTGTGTCCAAAAATAGAGGCCATTTTTGTGTCCAAAAATAGAGGCCATTTTTGTGTCCAAAAATAAAGGCCATTTTTGTGTCCAGAAATAGAGGCAATTTTTGTGTCCAAAAATAGAGGCAATTTTTGGACACAAAAATAGATGCAATTTTTGTGTCCAAAAATAGAGGCAATTTTTGTGTCCAAAAATAGAGGCAATTTTTGTGTCCAAAAATAGAGGCAATTTTTGTGTCCAAAAATAGAGGTAATTTTTGTGTCCAAAAATAGAGGCAATTTTTGTGTCCAAAAATAGAGCCAATTTTGTGTCCAAAAATATAGGCCATTTTTGTGTCCAAAAATAGAGGCAATTTTTGTGTCCAAAACTAGAGGCCATTTTTGTGTCCAAAAAAAGAGGCCACTTTTGAGTCCAAAAATAGAGGCAATTTTTGTGTTTGTTTTTTGCCCAAAAATAGAGGCAATTTTTGTGTGCAAAAATAGAGGCCATTTTTGTGTCCAAAAATAGAGGCCATTTTTGTGTCCAAAAATAGAGGCCATTTTTGTGTCCAAAAATAGAGGCAATTTTTGTGTCCAAAAATAGAGGCAATTTTTGTGTCTGTTTTTTGCCCAAAAATAGAGGCCATTTTTGTGTCCAAAAATAGAGGCAATTTTTGTGTCCAAAAAAAAAAGCAATTTTTGTGTCTGTTTTTTGCCCAAAAATAGAGGCAATTTTTGTGTCCAAAAATAGAGGCAATTTTTGTGTCCAAAAATAGAGGCAATTTTTGTGTCCAAAAATAGAGGCCATTTTTGTGTCCAAAAATAGAGGCCACTTTTGTGTAAAAAAATAGAGGCAATTTTTGTGTCCAAAAATAGAGGCAATTTTTGTGTCCCAAAATAGAGGCCAATTTTGTGTCCAAAAATAGAGGCCAATTTTGTGTCCAAAAATAGAGGCAATTTTTGTGTCTGTTTTTTGCCCAAAAATAGAGGCCATTTTTGTGTCCAAAAATAGAGGCAATTTTTGTGTCCAAAAATAGAGGCAATTTTTGTGTCCAAAAATAGAGGCCATTTTTGTGTCCAAAAATAGAGGCCACTTTTGTGTAAAAAAATAGAGGCCATTTTTGTGTCCAAAAATAGAGGCCATTTTTGTGTCCAAAAATAGAGGCCATTTTTGTGTCCAAAAATAAAGGCCATTTTTGTGTCCAGAAATAGAGGCAATTTTTGTGTCCAAAAATAGAGGCAATTTTTGGACACAAAAATAGATGCAATTTTTGTGTCCAAAAATAGAGGCAATTTTTGTGTCCAAAAATAGAGGCAATTTTTGTGTCCAAAAATAGAGGCAATTTTTGTGTCCAAAAATAGAGGTAATTTTTGTGTCCAAAAATAGAGGCAATTTTTGTGTCCAAAAATAGAGGCCATTTTTGTGTCCAAAAATAGAGGCCAATTTTGTGTCCAAAAATAGAGGCCAATTTTGTGTCCAAATATAGAGGCAATTTTTGTGTCTGTTTTTTGCCCAAAAATAGAGGCCATTTTTGTGTCCAAAAATAGAGGCCATTTTTGTGTCCAAAAATAGAGGCAATTTTTGTGTCCAAAAATAGAGGCAATTTTTGTGTCCAAAAATAGAGGCAATTTTTGTGTCAAAAATTAAGGCCATTTTTGTGTCCAGAAATAGAGGCAATTTTTGTGTCCAAAAATAGAGGCAATTTTTGTGTCCAAAAATAGAGGCAATTTTTGTGTCCAAAAATAGAGGCCACTTTTGTGTCCAAAAATAGAGGCAATTTTTGTGTCCAACAATAGAGGCAATTTTTGTGTCCAAAAATAGAGGCAATTTTTGTGTCCAAAAATAGAGGCAATTTTTGTGTCCAAAAATAGAGGCCATTTTTGTGTCCAAAAATAGAGGCAATTTTTTGTCCAAAAATAGAGGCAATTTTTGTGTCCAAAAATAGAGGCAATTTTTGTGTCCAAAAATAGAGGAAATTTTTGTGTCCAAAAATAGAGGCAATTTTTGTGTTTTTTTTTGCCCAAAAATAGAGGCAATTTTTGTGTCCAAAAATAGAGGCAATTTTTGTGTCCAAAAATAGAGGCAATTTTTGTGTCCAAAAATAGAGGCAATTTTTGTGTCCAAAAATAGAGGCAATTTTTGTGTCCAAAAATAGAGGCAATTTTTGTGTCCAAAAATAGAGGCCATTTTTGTGTCCAAAAATAGAGGCCATTTTTGTGTCCAAAAATAGAGGCCATTTTTGTGTCCAAAAATAAAGGCCATTTTTGTGTCCAGAAATAGAGGCAATTTTTGTGTCCAAAAATAGAGGCAATTTTTGGACACAAAAATAGATGCAATTTTTGTGTCCAAAAATAGAGGCAATTTTTGTGTCCAAAAATAGAGGCAATTTTTGTGTCCAAAAATAGAGGCAATTTTTGTGTCCAAAAATAGAGGTAATTTTTGTGTCCAAAAATAGAGGCAATTTTTGTGTCCAAAAATAGAGGCAATTTTTGTGTCCAAAAATAGAGGCAATTTTTGTGTCAAAAATAGAGGCCATTTTTGTGTCCAAAAATAGAGGCCAATTTTGTGTCCAAAAATAGAGGCCAATTTTGTGTCCAAAAATAGAGGCAATTTTTGTGTCTGTTTTTTGCCCAAAAATAGAGGCCATTTTTGTGTCCAAAAATAGAGGCCATTTTTGTGTCCAAAAATAGAGGCAATTTTTGTGTCCAAAAATAGAGGCAATTTTTGGACACAAAAATAGATGCAATTTTTGTGTCCAAAAATAGAGGCAATTTTTGTGTCCAGAAATAGAGGCAATTTTTGTGTCCAAAAATAGAGGCAATTTTTGGACACAAAAATAGATGCAATTTTTGTGTCCAAAAATAGAGGCAATTTTTGTGTCCAAAAATAGAGGCAATTTTTGTGTCCAAAAATAGAGGCAATTTTTGTGTCCAAAAATAGAGGCAATTTTTGTGTCCAAAACTAGAGGCCATTTTTGTGTCCAAAAAAAGAGGCCACTTTTGAGTCCAAAAATAGAGGCAATTTTTGTGTTTGTTTTTTGCCCAAAAATAGAGGCAATTTTTGTGTGCAAAAATAGAGGCCATTTTTGTGTCCAAAAATAGAGGCAATTTTTGTGTCCAAAAATAGAGGCCATTTTTGTGTCCAAAAATAGAGGCAATTTTTGTGTCCAAAAATAGAGGCAATTTTTGTGTCCAAAAATAGAGGCAATTTTTGTGTCCAAAAATAGAGGCCACTTTTGTGTCCAAAAATAGAGGCAATTTTTGTGTCCAAAAATAGAGGCCATTTTTGTGTCCAAAAATAGAGGCCACTTTTGTGTAAAAAAATAGAGGCAATTTTTGTGTCCAAAAATAGAGGCAATTTTTGTGTCCCAAAATAGAGGCCAATTTTGTGTCCAAAAATAGAGGCCAATTTTGTGTCCAAAAATAGAGGCAATTTTTGTGTCTGTTTTTTGCCCAAAAATAGAGGCCATTTTTGTGTCCAAAAATAGAGGCAATTTTTGTGTCCAAAAATAGAGGCAATTTTTGTGTCCAAAAATAGAGGCAATTTTTGTGTCCAAAAATAGAGGCCATTTTTGTGTCCAAAAATAGAGGCCACTTTTGTGTAAAAAAATAGAGGCAATTTTTGTGTCCAAAAATAGAGGCAATTTTTGTGTCCAAAAATAGAGGCAATTTTTGTGTCCAAAAATAGAGGCCAATTTTGTGTCCAAAAATTGAGGCCAATTTTGTGTCCAAAAATAGAGGCAATTTTTGTGTCTGTTTTTTGCCCAAAAATAGAGGCCATTTTTGTGTCCAAAAATAGAGGCAATTTTTGTGTCCAAAAATAGAGCCAATTTTGTGTCCAAAAATATAGGCCATTTTTGTGTCCAAAAATAGAGGCAATTTTTGTGTCCAAAACTAGAGGCCATTTTTGTGTCCAAAAAAAGAGGCCACTTTTGAGTCCAAAAATAGAGGCAATTTTTGTGTTTGTTTTTTGCCCAAAAATAGAGGCAATTTTTGTGTGCAAAAATAGAGGCCATTTTTGTGTCCAAAAATAGAGGCAATTTTTGTGTCCAAAAATAGAGGCCATTTTTGTGTCCAAAAATAGAGGCAATTTTTGTGTCCAAAAATAGAGGCAATTTTTGTGTCCAAAAATAGAGGCAATTTTTGTGTCCAAAAATAGAGGCCACTTTTGTGTCCAAAAATAGAGGCAATTTTTGTGTCCAAAAATAGAGGCCATTTTTGTGTCCAAAAATAGAGGCCACTTTTGTGTAAAAAAATAGAGGCAATTTTTGTGTCCAAAAATAGAGGCAATTTTTGTGTCCCAAAATAGAGGCCAATTTTGTGTCCAAAAATAGAGGCCAATTTTGTGTCCAAAAATAGAGGCAATTTTTGTGTCTGTTTTTTGCCCAAAAATAGAGGCCATTTTTGTGTCCAAAAATAGAGGCAATTTTTGTGTCCAAAAATAGAGGCAATTTTTGTGTCCAAAAATAGAGGCAATTTTTGTGTCCAAAAATAGAGGCCATTTTTGTGTCCAAAAATAGAGGCCACTTTTGTGTAAAAAAATAGAGGCAATTTTTGTGTCCAAAAATAGAGGCAATTTTTGTGTCCAAAAATAGAGGCAATTTTTGTGTCCAAAAATAGAGGCCAATTTTGTGTCCAAAAATTGAGGCCAATTTTGTGTCCAAAAATAGAGGCAATTTTTGTGTCTGTTTTTTGCCCAAAAATAGAGGCCATTTTTGTGTCAAAAAATAGAGGCAATTTTTGTGTCCAAAAATAGAGGCCATTTTTGTGTCCAAAAATAGAGGCCATTTTTGTGTCCAAAAATAAAGGCCATTTTTGTGTCCAGAAATAGAGGCAATTTTTGTGTCCAAAAATAGAGGCAATTTTTAGAAACAAAAATAGATGCAATTTTTGTGTCCAAAAATAGAGGCAATTTTTGTGTCCAAAAATAGAGGCAATTTTTGTGTCCAAAAATAGAGGCAATTTTTTTGTCCAAAAATAGAGGCAATTTTTGTGTCCAAAAATAGAGGCAATTTTTGTGTCCAAAAATAGAGGCAATTTTTGTGTCCAAAAATAGAGGCAATTTTTGTGTCCAAAAATAGAGGCCATTTTTGTGTCCAAAAATAGAGGCCATTTTTGTGTCCAAAAATAGAGGCCATTTTTGTGTCCAAAAATAAAGGCCATTTTTGTGTCCAGAAATAGAGGCAATTTTTGTGTCCAAAAATAGAGGCAATTTTTGGACACAAAAATAGATGCAATTTTTGTGTCCAAAAATAGAGGCAATTTTTGTGTCCAAAAATAGAGGCAATTTTTGTGTCCAAAAATAGAGGCAATTTTTGTGTCCAAAAATAGAGGCAATTTTTGTGTCCAAAAATAGAGGCCATTTTTGTGTCCAAAAATAGAGGCCATTTTTGTGTCCAAAAATAGAGGCCATTTTTGTGTCCAAAAATAGAGGCCATTTTTGTGTCCAAAAATAAAGGCCATTTTTGTGTCCAGAAATAGAGGCAATTTTTGTGTCCAAAAATAGAGGCAATTTTTGGACACAAAAATAGATGCAATTTTTGTGTCCAAAAATAGAGGCAATTTTTGTGTCCAAAAATAGAGGCAATTTTTGTGTCCAAAAATAGAGGCAATTTTTGTGTCCAAAAATAGAGGTAATTTTTGTGTCCAAAAATAGAGGCAATTTTTGTGTCCAAAAATAGAGGCAATTTTTGTGTCCAAAAATAGAGGCAATTTTTGTGTCAAAAATAGAGGCCATTTTTGTGTCCAAAAATAGAGGCCAATTTTGTGTCCAAAAATAGAGGCCAATTTTGTGTCCAAAAATAGAGGCAATTTTTGTGTCTGTTTTTTGCCCAAAAATAGAGGCCATTTTTGTGTCCAAAAATAGAGGCCATTTTTGTGTCCAAAAATAGAGGCAATTTTTGTGTCCAAAAATAGAGGCAATTTTTGGACACAAAAATAGATGCAATTTTTGTGTCCAAAAATAGAGGCAATTTTTGTGTCCAGAAATAGAGGCAATTTTTGTGTCCAAAAATAGAGGCAATTTTTGGACACAAAAATAGATGCAATTTTTGTGTCCAAAAATAGAGGCCATTTTTGTGTCCAAAAATAGAGGCCATTTTTGTGTCCAAAAATAGAGGCAATTTGTGTGTCCAAAAATAGAGGCAATTTTTGTGTCCAAAAATAGAGGCCATTTTTGTGTCCAAAAATAGAGGCCATTTTTGTGTCCAAAAATAGAGGCAATTTTTGTGTCCAAAAATAGAGGCCACTTTTGTGTCCAAAAATAGAGGCCATTTTTGTGTCCAAAAATAGAGGCAATTTTTGTGTCCAAAAATAGAGGCCATTTTTGTGTCCAAAAATAGAGGCCATTTTTGTGTCCAAAAATAGAGGCCATTTTTGTGTCCAAAAATAGAGGCAATTTTTGTGTCCAAAAATAGAGGCAATTTTTGTGTCCAAAAATAGAGGCAATTTTTGTGTCCAAAAATAGAGGCAATTTTTGTGTCCAAAAATAGAGGCAATTTTTGTGTCCAAAAATAGAGGCCATTTTTTTGCCCAAAAATAAAGGCCATTTTTGTGTCCAAAAATAGAGGCCATTTTTGTGTCCAAAAATAGAGGCAATTTGTGTGTCCAAAAATAGAGGCAATTTTTGTGTCTGTTTTTTGCCCAAAAATAGAGGCCATTTTTGTGTCCAAAAATAGAGGAAATTTTTGTGTCCAAAAATAGAGGCAATTTTTGTGTCCAAAAATAGAGGCAATTTTTGTGTCTGTTTTATGCCCAAAAATAGAGGCCATTTTTGTGTCCAAAAATAGAGGCAATTTTTGTGTCCAAAAATAGAGGCAATTTTTGTGTCCAAAAATAGAGGCCATTTTTGTGTCCAAAAATAGAGGCCATTTTTGTGTCCAAAAATAGAGGCCATTTTTGTGTCCAAAAATAGAGGCCATTTTTGTGTCCAAAAATAGAGGCCATTTTTGTGTCCAAAAATAGAGGCAATTTTTGTGTCCAAAAATAGAGGCAATTTTTGTGTCTGTTTTTTGCCCAAAAATAGAGGCCATTTTTGTGTCCAAAAATAGAGGCCAATTTTGTGTCCAAAAATAGAGGCAATTTGTGTGTCCAAAAATAGAGGCAATTTTTGTGTCCAAAAATAGAGGCCATTTTTGTGTCCAAAAATAGAGGCAATTTTTGTGTCCAAAAATAGAGGCCATTTTTGTGTCCAAAAATAGAGGCAATTTTTGTGTCCAAAAATAGAGGGAATTTTTGTGTCCAAAAATAGAGGGAATTTTTGTGTCCAAAAATAGAGGCAATTTTTGTGTTTGTTTTTTGCCCAAAAATAGAGGCCATTTTTGTGTCCAAAAATAGAGGCCATTTTTGTGTCCAAAAATAGAGGCCATTTTTGTGTCCAAAAATAGAGGCCATTTTTGTGTCTGTTTTTTGCCCAAAAATAGAGGCCATTTTTGTGTCCAAAAATAGAGGCCATTTGTGTGTCCAAAAATAGAGGCAATTTTTGTGTCTGTTTTTTGCCCAAAAATAGAGGCCATTTTTGTGTCCAAAAATAGAGGCAATTTTTGTGTCCAAAAATAGAGGCAATTTTTGTGTCCAAAAATAGAGGCAATTTTTGTGTCCAAAAATAGAGGCAATTTTTGTGTCTGTTTTTTGCCCAAAAATAGAGGCCATTTTTGTGTCCAAAAATAGAGGCCATTTGTGTGTCCAAAAATAGAGGCAATTTTTGTGTCTGTTTTTTGCCCAAAAATAGAGGCCATTTTTGTGTCCAAAAATAGAGGCCATTTTTGTGTCCAAAAATAGAGGCAATTTTTGTGTCCAAAAATAGAGGCAATTTTTGTGTCCAAAAATAGAGGCAATTTTTGTGTCTGTTTTATGCCCAAAAATAGAGGCCATTTTTGTGTCCAAAAATAGAGGAAATTTTTGTGTCCAAAAATAGAGGCAATTTTTGTGTCCAAAAATAGAGGCCATTTTTGTGTCCAAAAATAGAGGCCATTTTTGTGTCCAAAAATAGAGGCCATTTTTGTGTCCAAAAATAGAGGCCATTTTTGTGTCCAAAAATAGAGGCAATTTGTGTGTCCAAAAATAGAGGCAATTTTTGTGTCTGTTTTTTGCCCAAAAATAGAGGCCATTTTTGTGTCCAAAAATAGAGGCCATTTTTGTGTCCAAAAATAGAGGCAATTTTTGTGTCCAAAAAAAAAAGCAATTTTTGTGTCTGTTTTTTGCCCAAAAATAGAGGCAATTTTTGTGTCCAAAAATAGAGGCAATTTTTGTGTCCAAAAATAGAGGCAATTTTTGTGTCCAAAAATAGAGGCAATTTTTGTGTCCAAAAATAGAGGCAATTTTTGTGTCTGTTTTATGCCCAAAAATAGAGGCCATTTTTGTGTCCAAAAATAGAGGCAATTTTTGTGTCCAAAAATAGAGGCAATTTTTGTGTCCAAAATTAGAGGCCATTTTTGTGTCCAAAAATAGAGGCCATTTTTGTGTCCAAAAATAGAGGCCATTTTTGTGTCCAAAAATAGAGGCCATTTTTGTGTCCAAAAATAGAGGCCATTTTTGTGTCCAAAAATAGAGGCCATTTTTGTGTCCAAAAATAGAGGCCATTTTTGTGTCCAAAAATAGAGGCCATTTTTGTGTCCAAAAATAGAGGCAATTTTTGTGTCTGTTTTTTGCCCAAAAATAGAGGCCATTTTTGTGTCCAAAAATAGAGGCAATTTTTGTGTCCAAAAATAGAGGCAATTTTTGTGTCCAAAAATAGAGGCAATTTTTGTGTCTGTTTTATGCCCAAAAATAGAGGCCATTTTTGTGTCCAAAAATAGAGGAAATTTTTGTGTCCAAAAATAGAGGCAATTTTTGTGTCCAAAAATAGAGGCCATTTTTGTGTCCAAAAATAGAGGCCATTTTTGTGTCCAAAAATAGAGGCCATTTTTGTGTCCAAAAATAGAGGCAATTTTTGTGTCTGTTTTTTGCCCAAAAATAGAGGCCATTTTTGTGTCCAAAAATAGAGGCCATTTTTGTGTCCAAAAATAGAGGCAATTTTTGTGTCCAAAAAAAAAAGCAATTTTTGTGTCTGTTTTTTGCCCAAAAATAGAGGCAATTTTTGTGTCCAAAAATAGAGGCAATTTTTGTGTCCAAAAATAGAGGCAATTTTTGTGTCCAAAAATAGAGGCAATTTTTGTGTCTGTTTTATGCCCAAAAATAGAGGCCATTTTTGTGTCCAAAAATAGAGGCAATTTTTGTGTCCAAAAATAGAGGCAATTTTTGTGTCCAAAATTAGAGGCCATTTTTGTGTCCAAAAATAGAGGCCATTTTTGTGTCCAAAAATAGAGGCCATTTTTGTGTCCAAAAATAGAGGCCATTTTTGTGTCCAAAAATAGAGGCCATTTTTGTGTCCAAAAATAGAGGCCATTTTTGTGTCCAAAAATAGAGGCCATTTTTGTGTCCAAAAATAGAGGCCATTTTTGTGTCCAAAAATAGAGGCAATTTTTGTGTCTGTTTTTTGCCCAAAAATAGAGGCCATTTTTGTGTCCAAAAATAGAGGCCATTTTTGTGTCCAAAAATAGAGGCAATTTGTGTGTCCAAAAATAGAGGCAATTTTTGTGTCCAAAAATAGAGGCCATTTTTGTGTCCAAAAATAGAGGCCATTTTTGTGTCCAAAAATAGAGGCAATTTTTGTGTCCAAAAATAGAGGCCACTTTTGTGTCCAAAAATAGAGGCCATTTTTGTGTCCAAAAATAGAGGCAATTTTTGTGTCCAAAAATAGAGGCCATTTTTGTGTCCAAAAATAGAGGCCATTTTTGTGTCCAAAAATAGAGGCCATTTTTGTGTCCAAAAATAGAGGCCATTTTTGTGTCCAAAAATAGAGGCAATTTTTGTGTCCAAAAATAGAGGCAATTTTTGTGTCCAAAAATAGAGGCAATTTTTGTGTCCAAAAATAGAGGCAATTTTTGTGTCCAAAAATAGAGGCAATTTTTGTGTCCAAAAATAGAGGCCATTTTTTTGCCCAAAAATAGAGGCCATTTTTGTGTCCAAAAATAGAGGCCATTTTTGTGTCCAAAAATAGAGGCAATTTGTGTGTCCAAAAATAGAGGCAATTTTTGTGTCTGTTTTTTGCCCAAAAATAGAGGCCATTTTTGTGTCCAAAAATAGAGGCCATTTTTGTGTCCAAAAATAGAGGCAATTTTTGTGTCCAAAAATAGAGGCAATTTTTGTGTCCAAAAATAGAGGCAATTTTTGTGTCTGTTTTATGCCCAAAAATAGAGGCCATTTTTGTGTCCAAAAATAGAGGCAATTTTTGTGTCCAAAAATAGAGGCAATTTTTGTGTCCAAAAATAGAGGCCATTTTTGTGTCCAAAAATAGAGGCCATTTTTGTGTCCAAAAATAGAGGCCATTTTTGTGTCCAAAAATAGAGGCCATTTTTGTGTCCAAAAATAGAGGCCATTTTTGTGTCCAAAAATAGAGGCCATTTTTGTGTCCAAAAATAGAGGCAATTTTTGTGTCTGTTTTTTGCCCAAAAATAGAGGCCATTTTTGTGTCCAAAAATAGAGGCCAATTTTGTGTCCAAAAATAGAGGCAATTTGTGTGTCCAAAAATAGAGGCAATTTTTGTGTCCAAAAATAGAGGCCATTTTTGTGTCCAAAAATAGAGGCAACTTTTGTGTCCAAAAATAGAGGCCATTTTTGTGTCCAAAAATAGAGGCAATTTTTGTGTCCAAAAATAGAGGGAATTTTTGTGTCCAAAAATAGAGGCAATTTTTGTGTTTGTTTTTTGCCCAAAAATAGAGGCCATTTTTGTGTCCAAAAATAGAGGCCATTTTTGTGTCCAAAAATAGAGGCCATTTTTGTGTCCAAAAATAGAGGCCATTTTTGTGTCCAAAAATAGAGGCAATTTTTGTGTCCAAAAATAGAGGCAATTTTTGTGTCCAAAATTAGAGGCCATTTTTGTGTCCAAAAATAGAGGCCATTTTTGTGTCCAAAAATAGAGGCCATTTTTGTGTCCAAAAATAGAGGCCATTTTTGTGTCCAAAAATAGAGGCCATTTTTGTGTCCAAAAATAGAGGCCATTTTTGTGTCCAAAAATAGAGGCCATTTTTGTGTCCAAAAATAGAGGCAATTTTTGTGTCCAAAAATAGAGGCAATTTTTGTGTCTGTTTTTTGCCCAAAAATAGAGGCCATTTTTGTGTCCAAAAATAGAGGCCATTTTTGTGTCCAAAAATAGAGGCCATTTTTGTGTCCAAAAATAGAGGCAATTTTTGTGTCCAAAAATAGAGGCCATTTTTGTGTCCAAAAATAGAGGCCATTTTTGTGTCCAAAAATAGAGGCAATTTTTGTGTCCAAAAATAGAGGCCACTTTTGTGTCCAAAAATAGAGGCCATTTTTGTGTCCAAAAATAGAGGCAATTTTTGTGTCCAAAAATAGAGGCCATTTTTGTGTCCAAAAATAGAGGCCATTTTTGTGTCCAAAAATAGAGGCCATTTTTGTGTCCAAAAATAGAGGCCATTTTTGTGTCCAAAAATAGAGGCCATTTTTGTGTCCAAAAATAGAGGCCATTTTTGTGTCCAAAAATAGAGGCAATTTTTGTGTCCAAAAATAGAGGCAATTTTTGTGTCCAAAAATAGAGGCAATTTTTGTGTCCAAAAATAGAGGCAATTTTTGTGTCCAAAAATAGAGGCCATTTTTGTGTCCAAAAATAGAGGCCATTTTTGTGTCCAAAAATAGAGGCCATTTTTGTGTCCAAAAATAGAGGCCATTTTTGTGTCCAAAAATAGAGGCCATTTTTTTGCCCAAAAATAGAGGCCATTTTTGTGTCCAAAAATAGAGGCCATTTTTGTGTCCAAAAATAGAGGCAATTTGTGTGTCCAAAAATAGAGGCAATTTTTGTGTCTGTTTTTTGCCCAAAAATAGAGGCCATTTTTGTGTCCAAAAATAGAGGCCATTTTTGTGTCCAAAAATAGAGGCAATTTTTGTGTCCAAAAATAGAGGCAATTTTTGTGTCCAAAAATAGAGGCAATTTTTGTGTCTGTTTTATGCCCAAAAATAGAGGCCATTTTTGTGTCCAAAAATAGAGGCAATTTTTGTGTCCAAAAATAGAGGCAATTTTTGTGTCCAAAAATAGAGGCAATTTTTGTGTCCAAAAATAGAGGCCATTTTTGTGTCCAAAAATAGAGGCCATTTTTGTGTCCAAAAATAGAGGCCATTTTTGTGTCCAAAAATAAATGCAATTTTTGTGTCCAAAAATAGAGGCCATTTTTGTGTCCAAAAATAGAGGCCATTTTTGTGTAAAAAAATAGAGGTCATTTTTGTGTCCAAAAATAGAGGCCATTTTTGTGTCCAAAAATAGAGGCCATTTTTGTGTCCAAAAATAGAGGCCATTTTTGTGTCCAAAAATAGAGGTCATTTTTGTGTCCAAAAATAGAGGCCATTTTTGTGTCCAAAAATAGAGGCCATTTTTGTGTCCAAAAATAGAGGCCATTTTTGTGACAAAAAATAGAGGCCATTTTTGTGTCCAAAAATAGAGGCCATTTTTGTGTAAAAAAATAGAGGCAATTTTTGTGTCTGTTTTTTGCCCAAAAATAGAGGCCATTTTTGTGTCCAAAAATAGAGGCCATTTTTGTGTCTAAAAATAGAGGCCATTTTTGTGTCCAAAAATAGAGGCAATTTTTGTGTCCAAAAATAGAGGCAATTTTTGTGTCTGTTTTGTGTCCAAAAATAGAGGCCATTTTTGTGTCCAAAAATAGAGGCCATTTTTGTGTCCAAAAATAGAGGCCATTTTTGTGTCCAAAAATAGAGGCCATTTTTGTGTCCAAAAATAAATGCAATTTTTGTGTCCAAAAATAGAGGCCATTTTTGTGTCCAAAAATAAATGCAATTTTTGTGTCCAAAAATAGAGGCCATTTTTGTGTCCAAAAATAGAGGCAATTTTTGTGTCCAAAAATAGAGGCAATTTTTGTGTCCAAAAATAGAGGCAATTTTTGTGTCCAAAAATAGAGGTCATTTTTGTGTCCAAAAATAGAGGCCATTTTTGTGTCCAAAAATAGAGGCCATTTTTGTGTCCAAAAATAGAGGCCATTTTTGTGTCCAAAAATAGAGGCCATTTTTGTGTCCAAAAATAAATGCAATTTTTGTGTCCAAAAATAGAGGCAATTTTTGTGTCCAAAAATAGAGGCAATTTTTGTGTCCAAAAATAGAGGCCATTTTTGTGTCCAAAAATAAATGCAATTTTTGTGTCCAAAAATAGAGGCAATTTTTGTGTCCAAAAATAGAGGCAATTTTTGTGTCCAAAAATAGAGGCCATTTTTGTGTCCAAAAATAGAGGCAATTTTTGTGTCCAAAAATAGAGGCCATTTTTGTGTCCAAAAATAAATGCAATTTTTGTGTCCAAAAATAGAGGCAATTTTTGTGTCCAAAAATAAATGCAATTTTTGTGTCCAAAAATAAATGCAATTTTTGTGTCCAAAAATAGAGGCAATTTTTGTGTCCAAAAATAGAGGCAATTTTTGTGCCCAAAAATAGAGGCAATTTTTGTGTCCAAAAATAGAGGCAATTTTTTTGTCCAAAAATAGAGGCAATTTTTGTGTCCAAAAATAGAGGCAATTTTTGTGCCCAAAAATAGAGGCCATTTTTGTGTCCAAAAATAGAGGCCATTTTTGTGTCCAAAAATAAATGCAATTTTTGTGTCCAAAAATAGAGGCCATTTTTGTGTCCAAAAATAGAGGCAATTTTTGTGTCCAAAAATAGAGGCCATTTTTGTGTCCAAAAATAGAGGCAATTTTTGTGTCCAAAAATAGAGGCAATTTTTGTGTCCAAAAATAGAGGCAATTTTTTGTGTCCAAAAATAGAGGCAATTTTTGTGCCCAAAAATAGAGGCAATTTTTGTGCCCAAAAATAGAGGCCATTTTTGTGTCCAAAAATAGAGGCCATTTTTGTGTCCAAAAATAAATGCAATTTTTGTGTCCAAAAATAGAGGCAATTTTTGTGTCCAAAAATAGAGGCAATTTTGTGTCCAAAAATAGAGGCCATTTTTGTGTCCAAAAATAGAGGCAATTTTTGTGTCCAAAAATAGAGGCCATTTTTGTGTCCAAAAATAAATGCAATTTTTGTGTCCAAAAATAGAGGCAATTTTTGTGTCCAAAAATAGAGGCCATTTTTGTGTCCAAAAATAGAGGCAATTTTTGTGTCCAAAAATAGAGGCCATTTTTGTGTCCAAAAATAGAGGCAATTTTTGTGTCCAAAAATAGAGGCAATTTTTGTGTCCAAAAATAGAGGCAATTTTTGTGCCCAAAAATAGAGGCAATTTTTGTGTCCAAAAATAGAGGCAATTTTTTTGTCCAAAAATAGAGGCAATTTTTGTGTCCAAAAATAGAGGCAATTTTTGTGCCCAAAAATAGAGGCCATTTTTGTGTCCAAAAATAGAGGCCATTTTTGTGTCCAAAAATAAATGCAATTTTTGTGTCCAAAAATAGAGGCCATTTTTGTGTCCAAAAATAGAGGCCATTTTTGTGTCCAAAAATAAATGCAATTTTTGTGTCCAAAAATAGAGGCCATTTTTGTGTCCAAAAATAGAGGCAATTTTTGTGTCCAAAAATAGAGGCCATTTTTGTGTCCAAAAATAGAGGCAATTTTTGTGTCCAAAAATAGAGGCAATTTTTGTGTCCAAAAATAGAGGCAATTTTTGTGCCCAAAAATAGAGGCAATTTTTGTGTCCAAAAATAGAGGCAATTTTTTTGTCCAAAAATAGAGGCAATTTTTGTGTCCAAAAATAGAGGCAATTTTTGTGCCCAAAAATAGAGGCCATTTTTGTGTCCAAAAATAGAGGCCATTTTTGTGTCCAAAAATAAATGCAATTTTTGTGTCCAAAAATAGAGGCCATTTTTGTGTCCAAAAATAGAGGCCATTTTTGTGTCCAAAAATAAATGCAATTTTTGTGTCCAAAAATAGAGGCCATTTTTGTGTCCAAAAATAGAGGCCATTTTTGTGTAAAAAAATAGAGGTCATTTTTGTGTCCAAAAATAGAGGCCATTTTTGTGTCCAAAAATAGAGGCCATTTTTGTGTCCAAAAATAGAGGCCATTTTTGTGTCCAAAAATAGAGGTCATTTTTGTGTCCAAAAATAGAGGCCATTTTTGTGTCCAAAAATAGAGGCCATTTTTGTGTCCAAAAATAGAGGCCATTTTTGTGACAAAAAATAGAGGCCATTTTTGTGTCCAAAAATAGAGGCCATTTTTGTGTCAAAAAATAGAGGCAATTTTTGTGTCTGTTTTTTGCCCAAAAATAGAGGCCATTTTTGTGTCCAAAAATAGAGGCCATTTTTGTGTCTAAAAATAGAGGCCATTTTTGTGTCCAAAAATAGAGGCAATTTTTGTGTCCAAAAATAGAGGCAATTTTTGTGTCTGTTTTGTGTCCAAAAATAGAGGCAATTTTTGTGTCTGTTTTGTGTCCAAAAATAGAGGCCATTTTTGTGTCCAAAAATAGAGGCCATTTTTGTGTCCAAAAATAGAGGCCATTTTTGTGTCCAAAAATAGAGGCCATTTTTGTGTCCAAAAATAAATGCAATTTTTGTGTCCAAAAATAGAGGCCATTTTTTTGTCCAAAAATAAATGCAATTTTTGTGTCCAAAAATAGAGGCCATTTTTGTGTCCAAAAATAGAGGCAATTTTTGTGTCCAAAAATAGAGGCAATTTTTGTGTCCAAAAATAGGGGCAATTTTTGTGTCCAAAAATAGAGGTCATTTTTGTGTCCAAAAATAGAGGCCATTTTTGTGTCCAAAAATAGAGGCCATTTTTGTGTCCAAAAATAGAGGCCATTTTTGTGTCCAAAAATAGAGGCCATTTTTGTGTCCAAAAATAAATGCAATTTTTGTGTCCAAAAATAGAGGCAATTTTTGTGTCCAAAAATAGAGGCAATTTTTGTGTCCAAAAATAGAGGCCATTTTTGTGTCCAAAAATAAATGCAATTTTTGTGTCCAAAAATAGAGGCAATTTTTGTGTCCAAAAATAGAGGCAATTTTTGTGTCCAAAAATAGAGGCCATTTTTGTGTCCAAAAATAGAGGCAATTTTTGTGTCCAAAAATAGAGGCCATTTTTGTGTCCAAAAATAAATGCAATTTTTGTGTCCAAAAATAGAGGCAATTTTTGTGTCCAAAAATAGAGGCAATTTTTGTGTCCAAAAATAGAGGCAATTTTTGTGTCCAAAAATAGAGGCAATTTTTGTGTCCAAAAATAGGGGCAATTTTTGTGTCCAAAAATAGAGGTCATTTTTGTGTCCAAAAATAGAGGCCATTTTTGTGTCCAAAAATAGAGGCCATTTTTGTGTCCAAAAATAAATGCAATTTTTGTGTCCAAAAATAGAGGCCATTTTTTTGTCCAAAAATAAATGCAATTTTTGTGTCCAAAAATAGAGGCCATTTTTGTGTCCAAAAATAGAGGCAATTTTTGTGTCCAAAAATAGAGGCAGTTTTTGTGTCCAAAAATAGAGGCAATTTTTGTGTCCAAAAATAGAGGCAATTTTTGTGTCCAAAAATAGAGGCAATTTTTGTGTCCAAAAATAGAGGCCATTTTTGTGTCCAAAAATAGAGGCCATTTTTGTGTCCAAAAATAGAGGCCATTTTTGTGTCCAAAAATAGAGGCCATTTTTGTGTCCAAAAATAGAGGCAATTTTTGTGTCCAAAAATAGAGGCAATTTTTGTGTCCAAAAATAGAGGCAATTTTTGTGTCCAAAAATAGAGGCAATTTTTGTGTCTGTTTTTTGCCCAAAAATAGAGGCAATTTTTGTGTCCAAAAATAGAGGCCATTTTTGTGTCCAAAAATAGAGGCAATTTTTTGTGTCCAAAAATAGAGGCAATTTTTTGTCCAAAAATAGAGGCAATTTTTGTGTCCAAAAATAGAGGAAATTTTTGTGTCCAAAAATAGAGGCAATTTTTGTGTTTTTTTTTGCCCAAAAATAGAGGCAATTTTTGTGTCCAAAAATAGAGGCAATTTTTGGACACAAAAATAGATGCAATTTTTGTGTCCAAAAATAGAGGCAATTTTTGTGTCCAAAAATAGAGGCAATTTTTGTGTCCAAAAATAGAGGCAATTTTTGTGTCCAAAAATAGAGGGAATTTTTGTGTCCAAAAATAGAGGCAATTTTTGTGTTTGTTTTTTGCCCAAAAATAGAGGCCATTTTTGTGTCCAAAAATAGAGGCCATTTTTGTGTCCAAAAATAGAGGCCATTTTTGTGTCCAAAAATAGAGGCCATTTTTGTGTCCAAAAATAGAGGCAATTTTTGTGTCCAAAAATAGAGGCAATTTTTGTGTCCAAAATTAGAGGCCATTTTTGTGTCCAAAAATAGAGGCCATTTTTGTGTCCAAAAATAGAGGCCATTTTTGTGTCCAAAAATAGAGGCCATTTTTGTGTCCAAAAATAGAGGCCATTTTTGTGTCCAAAAATAGAGGCAATTTTTGTGTCCAAAAATAGAGGCCATTTTTGTGTCCAAAAATAGAGGCAATTTTTGTGTCCAAAAATAGAGGCAATTTTTGTGTCTGTTTTTTGCCCAAAAATAGAGGCCATTTTTGTGTCCAAAAATAGAGGCCATTTTTGTGTCCAAAAATAGAGGCAATTTGTGTGTCCAAAAATAGAGGCAATTTTTGTGTCCAAAAATAGAAGCAATTTTTGTGTCCAAAAATAGAGGCAATTTTTGTGTCCAAAAATAGAGGCAATTTTTGTGTCCAAAAATAGAGGCAATTTTTGTGTCCAAAAATAGAGGCAATTTTTGTGTCCAAAAATAGAGGCCATTTCTGTGTCCAAAAATAGAGGCCATTTTTGTGTCCAAAAATAGAGGCCATTTTTGTGTCCAAAAATAGAGGCAATTTTTGTGTCCAAAAATATAGGCCATTTTTGTGTCCAAAAATAGAGGCCATTTTTGTGTCCAAAAATAGAGGCCAGTTTTGTGTCCAAAAATAGAGGCAATTTTTGTGTCCAAAAATAGAGGCAATTTTTGTGTCCAAAAATAGAGGCCATTTTTGTGTCCAAAAATAGAGGCCATTTTTGTGTCCAAAAATAGAGGCCATTTTTGTGACAAAAAATAGAGGCCATTTTTGTGTCCAAAAATAGAGGCCATTTTTGTGTAAAAAAATAGAGGCAATTTTTGTGTCTGTTTTTTGCCCAAAAATAGAGGCCATTTTTGTGTCCAAAAATAGAGGCCATTTTTGTGTCTAAAAATAGAGGCCATTTTTGTGTCCAAAAATAGAGGCAATTTTTGTGTCCAAAAATAGAGGCAATTTTTGTGTCTGTTTTGTGTCCAAAAATAGAGGCCATTTTTGTGTCCAAAAATAGAGGCCATTTTTGTGTCCAAAAATAGAGGCCATTTTTGTGTCCAAAAATAGAGGCCATTTTTGTGTCCAAAAATAAATGCAATTTTTGTGTCCAAAAATAGAGGCCATTTTTGTGTCCAAAAATAAATGCAATTTTTGTGTCCAAAAATAGAGGCCATTTTTGTGTCCAAAAATAGAGGCAATTTTTGTGTCCAAAAATAGAGGCAATTTTTGTGTCCAAAAATAGAGGCAATTTTTGTGTCCAAAAATAGAGGTCATTTTTGTGTCCAAAAATAGAGGCCATTTTTGTGTCCAAAAATAGAGGCCATTTTTGTGTCCAAAAATAGAGGCCATTTTTGTGTCCAAAAATAGAGGCCATTTTTGTGTCCAAAAATAAATGCAATTTTTGTGTCCAAAAATAGAGGCAATTTTTGTGTCCAAAAATAGAGGCAATTTTTGTGTCCAAAAATAGAGGCCATTTTTGTGTCCAAAAATAAATGCAATTTTTGTGTCCAAAAATAGAGGCAATTTTTGTGTCCAAAAATAGAGGCAATTTTTGTGTCCAAAAATAGAGGCCATTTTTGTGTCCAAAAATAGAGGCAATTTTTGTGTCCAAAAAAAAAAGCCATTTTTGTGTCCAAAAATAAATGCAATTTTTGTGTCCAAAAATAGAGGCAATTTTTGTGTCCAAAAATAAATGCAATTTTTGTGTCCAAAAATAAATGCAATTTTTGTGTCCAAAAATAGAGGCAATTTTTGTGTCCAAAAATAGAGGCAATTTTTGTGCCCAAAAATAGAGGCAATTTTTGTGTCCAAAAATAGAGGCAATTTTTTTGTCCAAAAATAGAGGCAATTTTTGTGTCCAAAAATAGAGGCAATTTTTGTGCCCAAAAATAGAGGCCATTTTTGTGTCCAAAAATAGAGGCCATTTTTGTGTCCAAAAATAAATGCAATTTTTGTGTCCAAAAATAGAGGCCATTTTTGTGTCCAAAAATAGAGGCAATTTTTGTGTCCAAAAATAGAGGCCATTTTTGTGTCCAAAAATAGAGGCAATTTTTGTGTCCAAAAATAGAGGCAATTTTTGTGTCCAAAAATAGAGGCAATTTTTTGTGTCCAAAAATAGAGGCAATTTTTGTGCCCAAAAATAGAGGCAATTTTTGTGCCCAAAAATAGAGGCCATTTTTGTGTCCAAAAATAGAGGCCATTTTTGTGTCCAAAAATAAATGCAATTTTTGTGTCCAAAAATAGAGGCAATTTTTGTGTCCAAAAATAGAGGCAATTTTGTGTCCAAAAATAGAGGCCATTTTTGTGTCCAAAAATAGAGGCAATTTTTGTGTCCAAAAATAGAGGCCATTTTTGTGTCCAAAAATAAATGCAATTTTTGTGTCCAAAAATAGAGGCAATTTTTGTGTCCAAAAATAGAGGCCATTTTTGTGTCCAAAAATAGAGGCAATTTTTGTGTCCAAAAATAGAGGCCATTTTTGTGTCCAAAAATAGAGGCAATTTTTGTGTCCAAAAATAGAGGCAATTTTTGTGTCCAAAAATAGAGGCAATTTTTGTGTCCAAAAATAGAGGCCATTTTTGTGTCCAAAAATAAATGCAATTTTTGTGTCCAAAAATAGAGGCAATTTTTGTGTCCAAAAATAGAGGCAATTTTTGTGTCCAAAAATAGAGGCCATTTTTGTGTCCAAAAATAGAGGCAATTTTTGTGTCCAAAAATAGAGGCCATTTTTGTGTCCAAAAATAAATGCAATTTTTGTGTCCAAAAATAGAGGCAATTTTTGTGTCCAAAAATAGAGGCAATTTTTGTGTCCAAAAATAGAGGCCATTTTTGTGTCCAAAAATAGAGGCAATTTTTGTGTCCAAAAATAGAGGCAATTTTTGTGTCCAAAAATAGAGGCCATTTTTTGTCCAAAAATAGAGGCAATTTTTGTGTCCAAAAATAGAGGCAATTTTTGTGTCCAAAAATAGAGGCAATTTTTGTGTCCAAAAATAGAGGCAATTTTTGTGCCCAAAAATAGAGGCCATTTTTGTGTCCAAAAATAGAGGCAATTTTTGTGTCCAAAAATAGAGGCAATTTTTTTGTCCAAAAATAGAGGCAATTTTTGTGTCCAAAAATAGAGGCAATTTTTGTGCCCAAAAATAGAGGCAATTTTTGTGTCCAAAAATAGAGGCAATTTTTTTGTCCAAAAATAGAGGCCATTTTTGTGTCCAAAAATAGAGGCCATTTTTGTGTCCAAAAATAAATGCAATTTTTGTGTCCAAAAATAGAGGCCATTTTTGTGTCCAAAAATAGAGGCCATTTTTGTGTAAAAAAATAGAGGTCATTTTTGTGTCCAAAAATAGAGGCCATTTTTGTGTCCAAAAATAGAGGCCATTTTTGTGTCCAAAAATAGAGGCCATTTTTGTGTCCAAAAATAAATGCAATTTTTGTGTCCAAAAATAGAGGCCATTTTTGTGTCCAAAAATAGAGGCCATTTTTGTGTCCAAAAATAAATGCAATTTTTGTGTCCAAAAATAGAGGCCATTTTTGTGTCCAAAAATAGAGGCCATTTTTGTGTAAAAAAATAGAGGTCATTTTTGTGTCCAAAAATAGAGGCCATTTTTGTGTCCAAAAATAGAGGCCATTTTTGTGTCCAAAAATAGAGGTCATTTTTGTGTCCAAAAATAGAGGCCATTTTTGTGTCCAAAAATAGAGGCCATTTTTGTGTCCAAAAATAGAGGCCATTTTTGTGACAAAAAATAGAGGCCATTTTTGTGTCCAAAAATAGAGGCCATTTTTGTGTCAAAAAATAGAGGCAATTTTTGTGTCTGTTTTTTGCCCAAAAATAGAGGCCATTTTTGTGTCCAAAAATAGAGGCCATTTTTGTGTCTAAAAATAGAGGCCATTTTTGTGTCCAAAAATAGAGGCAATTTTTGTGTCCAAAAATAGAGGCAATTTTTGTGTCTGTTTTGTGTCCAAAAATAGAGGCAATTTTTGTGTCTGTTTTGTGTCCAAAAATAGAGGCCATTTTTGTGTCCAAAAATAGAGGCAATTTTTGTGCCCAAAAATAGAGGCCATTTTTGTGTCCAAAAATAGAGGCAATTTTTGTGTCCAAAAATAGAGGCAATTTTTTTGTCCAAAAATAGAGGCAATTTTTGTGTCCAAAAATAGAGGCAATTTTTGTGCCCAAAAATAGAGGCAATTTTTGTGTCCAAAAATAGAGGCAATTTTTTTGTCCAAAAATAGAGGCCATTTTTGTGTCCAAAAATAGAGGCCATTTTTGTGTCCAAAAATAAATGCAATTTTTGTGTCCAAAAATAGAGGCCATTTTTGTGTCCAAAAATAGAGGCCATTTTTGTGTAAAAAAATAGAGGTCATTTTTGTGTCCAAAAATAGAGGCCATTTTTGTGTCCAAAAATAGAGGCCATTTTTGTGTCCAAAAATAGAGGCCATTTTTGTGTCCAAAAATAAATGCAATTTTTGTGTCCAAAAATAGAGGCCATTTTTGTGTCCAAAAATAGAGGCCATTTTTGTGTCCAAAAATAAATGCAATTTTTGTGTCCAAAAATAGAGGCCATTTTTGTGTCCAAAAATAGAGGCCATTTTTGTGTAAAAAAATAGAGGTCATTTTTGTGTCCAAAAATAGAGGCCATTTTTGTGTCCAAAAATAGAGGCCATTTTTGTGTCCAAAAATAGAGGTCATTTTTGTGTCCAAAAATAGAGGCCATTTTTGTGTCCAAAAATAGAGGCCATTTTTGTGTCCAAAAATAGAGGCCATTTTTGTGACAAAAAATAGAGGCCATTTTTGTGTCCAAAAATAGAGGCCATTTTTGTGTCAAAAAATAGAGGCAATTTTTGTGTCTGTTTTTTGCCCAAAAATAGAGGCCATTTTTGTGTCCAAAAATAGAGGCCATTTTTGTGTCTAAAAATAGAGGCCATTTTTGTGTCTAAAAATAGAGGCCATTTTTGTGTCCAAAAATAGAGGCAATTTTTGTGTCCAAAAATAGAGGCAATTTTTGTGTCTGTTTTGTGTCCAAAAATAGAGGCAATTTTTGTGTCTGTTTTGTGTCCAAAAATAGAGGCCATTTTTGTGTCCAAAAATAGAGGCAATTTTTGTGCCCAAAAATAGAGGCCATTTTTGTGTCCAAAAATAGAGGCAATTTTTGTGTCCAAAAATAGAGGCAATTTTTGTGCCCAAAAATAGAGGCAATTTTTGTGTCCAAAAATAGAGGCAATTTTTTTGTCCAAAAATAGAGGCCATTTTTGTGTCCAAAAATAGAGGCCATTTTTGTGTCCAAAAATAAATGCAATTTTTGTGTCCAAAAATAGAGGCCATTTTTGTGTCCAAAAATAGAGGCCATTTTTGTGTAAAAAAATAGAGGTCATTTTTGTGTCCAAAAATAGAGGCCATTTTTGTGTCCAAAAATAGAGGCCATTTTTGTGTCCAAAAATAGAGGCCATTTTTGTGTCCAAAAATAAATGCAATTTTTGTGTCCAAAAATAGAGGCCATTTTTGTGTCCAAAAATAGAGGCCATTTTTGTGTCCAAAAATAAATGCAATTTTTGTGTCCAAAAATAGAGGCCATTTTTGTGTCCAAAAATAGAGGCCATTTTTGTGTAAAAAAATAGAGGTCATTTTTGTGTCCAAAAATAGAGGCCATTTTTGTGTCCAAAAATAGAGGCCATTTTTGTGTCCAAAAATAGAGGTCATTTTTGTGTCCAAAAATAGAGGCCATTTTTGTGTCCAAAAATAGAGGCCATTTTTGTGTCCAAAAATAGAGGCCATTTTTGTGACAAAAAATAGAGGCCATTTTTGTGTCCAAAAATAGAGGCCATTTTTGTGTCAAAAAATAGAGGCAATTTTTGTGTCTGTTTTTTGCCCAAAAATAGAGGCCATTTTTGTGTCCAAAAATAGAGGCCATTTTTGTGTCTAAAAATAGAGGCCATTTTTGTGTCCAAAAATAGAGGCAATTTTTGTGTCCAAAAATAGAGGCAATTTTTGTGTCTGTTTTGTGTCCAAAAATAGAGGCAATTTTTGTGTCTGTTTTGTGTCCAAAAATAGAGGCCATTTTTGTGTCCAAAAATAGAGGCCATTTTTGTGTCCAAAAATAGAGGCCATTTTTGTGTCCAAAAATAGAGGCCATTTTTGTGTCCAAAAATAAATGCAATTTTTGTGTCCAAAAATAGAGGCCATTTTTTTGTCCAAAAATAAATGCAATTTTTGTGTCCAAAAATAGAGGCCATTTTTGTGTCCAAAAATAGAGGCAATTTTTGTGTCCAAAAATAGAGGCAATTTTTGTGTCCAAAAATAGGGGCAATTTTTGTGTCCAAAAATAGAGGTCATTTTTGTGTCCAAAAATAGAGGCCATTTTTGTGTCCAAAAATAGAGGCAATTTTTGTGTCCAAAAATAGAGGCAATTTTTGTGTCCAAAAATAGAGGCCATTTTTGTGTCCAAAAATAAATGCAATTTTTGTGTCCAAAAATAGAGGCAATTTTTGTGTCCAAAAATAGAGGCAATTTTTGTGTCCAAAAATAGAGGCCATTTTGTGTCCAAAAATAGAGGCAATTTTTGTGTCCAAAAATAGAGGCCATTTTTGTGTCCAAAAATAAATGCAATTTTTGTGTCCAAAAATAGAGGCAATTTTTGTGTCCAAAAATAGAGGCAATTTTTGTGTCCAAAAATAGAGGCCATTTTTGTGTCCAAAAATAGAGGCAATTTTTGTGTCCAAAAATAGAGGCAATTTTTGTGTCCAAAAATAGAGGCCATTTTTTGTCCAAAAATAGAGGCAATTTTTGTGTCCAAAAATAGAGGCAATTTTTGTGTCCAAAAATAGAGGCAATTTTTGTGTCCAAAAATAGAGGCAATTTTTGTGCCCAAAAATAGAGGCCATTTTTGTGTCCAAAAATAGAGGCAATTTTTGTGTCCAAAAATAGAGGCAATTTTTTTGTCCAAAAATAGAGGCAATTTTTGTGTCCAAAAATAGAGGCAATTTTTGTGCCCAAAAATAGAGGCCATTTTTGTGTCCAAAAATAGAGGCCATTTTTGTGTCCAAAAATAAATGCAATTTTTGTGTCCAAAAATAGAGGCCATTTTTGTGTCCAAAAATAGAGGCCATTTTTGTGTAAAAAAATAGAGGTCATTTTTGTGTCCAAAAATAGAGGCCATTTTTGTGTCCAAAAATAGAGGCCATTTTTGTGTCCAAAAATAGAGGCCATTTTTGTGTCCAAAAATAAATGCAATTTTTGTGTCCAAAAATAGAGGCCATTTTTGTGTCCAAAAATAAATGCAATTTTTGTGTCCAAAAATAGAGGCCATTTTTGTGTCCAAAAATAGAGGCCATTTTTGTGTAAAAAAATAGAGGTCATTTTTGTGTCCAAAAATAGAGGCCATTTTTGTGTCCAAAAATAGAGGCCATTTTTGTGTCCAAAAATAGAGGTCATTTTTGTGTCCAAAAATAGAGGCCATTTTTGTGTCCAAAAATAGAGGCCATTTTTGTGTCCAAAAATAGAGGCCATTTTTGTGACAAAAAATAGAGGCCATTTTTGTGTCCAAAAATAGAGGCCATTTTTGTGTCAAAAAATAGAGGCAATTTTTGTGTCTGTTTTTTGCCCAAAAATAGAGGCCATTTTTGTGTCCAAAAATAGAGGCCATTTTTGTGTCTAAAAATAGAGGCCATTTTTGTGTCCAAAAATAGAGGCAATTTTTGTGTCCAAAAATAGAGGCAATTTTTGTGTCTGTTTTGTGTCCAAAAATAGAGGCAATTTTTGTGTCTGTTTTGGGTCCAAAAATAGAGGCCATTTTTGTGTCCAAAAATAGAGGCCATTTTTGTGTCCAAAAATAGAGGCCATTTTTGTGTCCAAAAATAGAGGCCATTTTTGTGTCCAAAAATAAATGCAATTTTTGTGTCCAAAAATAGAGGCCATTTTTTTGTCCAAAAATAAATGCAATTTTTGTGTCCAAAAATAGAGGCCATTTTTGTGTCCAAAAATAGAGGCAATTTTTGTGTCCAAAAATAGAGGCAATTTTTGTGTCCAAAAATAGGGGCAATTTTTGTGTCCAAAAATAGAGGTCATTTTTGTGTCCAAAAATAGAGGCCATTTTTGTGTCCAAAAATAGAGGCCATTTTTGTGTCCAAAAATAAATGCAATTTTTGTGTCCAAAAATAGAGGCAATTTTTGTGTCCAAAAATAGAGGCAATTTTTGTGTCCAAAAATAGAGGCCATTTTTGTGTCCAAAAATAAATGCAATTTTTGTGTCCAAAAATAGAGGCAATTTTTGTGTCCAAAAATAGAGGCAATTTTTGTGTCCAAAAATAGAGGCCATTTTTGTGTCCAAAAATAGAGGCAATTTTTGTGTCCAAAAATAGAGGCCATTTTTGTGTCCAAAAATAAATGCAATTTTTGTGTCCAAAAATAGAGGCAATTTTTGTGCCCAAAAATAGAGGCAATTTTTGTGTCCAAAAATAGAGGCAATTTTTTTGTCCAAAAATAGAGGCAATTTTTGTGTCCAAAAATAGAGGCAATTTTTGTGCCCAAAAATAGAGGCCATTTTTGTGTCCAAAAATAGAGGCCATTTTTGTGTCCAAAAATAAATGCAATTTTTGTGTCCAAAAATAGAGGCCATTTTTGTGTCCAAAAATAAATGCAATTTTTGTGTCCAAAAATAGAGGCCATTTTTGTGTCCAAAAATAGAGGCCATTTTTGTGTAAAAAAATAGAGGTCATTTTTGTGTCCAAAAATAGAGGCCATTTTTGTGTCCAAAAATAGAGGCCATTTTTGTGTCCAAAAATAGAGGCCATTTTTGTGTCCAAAAATAGAGGTCATTTTTGTGTCCAAAAATAGAGGCCATTTTTGTGTCCAAAAATAGAGGCCATTTTTGTGTCCAAAAATAGAGGCCATTTTTGTGACAAAAAATAGAGGCCATTTTTGTGTCCAAAAATAGAGGCCATTTTTGTGTCAAAAAATAGAGGCAATTTTTGTGTCTGTTTTTTGCCCAAAAATAGAGGCCATTTTTGTGTCCAAAAATAGAGGCCATTTTTGTGTCTAAAAATAGAGGCCATTTTTGTGTCCAAAAATAGAGGCAATTTTTGTGTCCAAAAATAGAGGCAATTTTTGTGTCTGTTTTGTGTCCAAAAATAGAGGCAATTTTTGTGTCTGTTTTGTGTCCAAAAATAGAGGCCATTTTTGTGTCCAAAAATAGAGGCCATTTTTGTGTCCAAAAATAGAGGCCATTTTTGTGTCCAAAAATAGAGGCCATTTTTGTGTCCAAAAATAGAGGCCATTTTTGTGTCCAAAAATAAATGCAATTTTTGTGTCCAAAAATAGAGGCCATTTTTTTGTCCAAAAATAAATGCAATTTTTGTGTCCAAAAATAGAGGCCATTTTTGTGTCCAAAAATAGAGGCAATTTTTGTGTCCAAAAATAGGGGCAATTTTTGTGTCCAAAAATAGAGGTCATTTTTGTGTCCAAAAATAGAGGCCATTTTTGTGTCCAAAAATAGAGGCCATTTTTGTGTCCAAAAATAGAGGCCATTTTTGTGTCCAAAAATAGAGGCCATTTTTGTGTCCAAAAATAAATGCAATTTTTGTGTCCAAAAATAGAGGCAATTTTTGTGTCCAAAAATAGAGGCAATTTTTGTGTCCAAAAATAGAGGCCATTTTTGTGTCCAAAAATAAATGCAATTTTTGTGTCCAAAAATAGAGGCAATTTTTGTGTCCAAAAATAGAGGCAATTTTTGTGTCCAAAAATAGAGGCCATTTTTGTGTCCAAAAATAGAGGCAATTTTTGTGTCCAAAAATAGAGGCCATTTTTGTGTCCAAAAATAAATGCAATTTTTGTGTCCAAAAATAGAGGCAATTTTTGTGCCCAAAAATAGAGGCAATTTTTGTGTCCAAAAATAGAGGCAATTTTTTTGTCCAAAAATAGAGGCAATTTTTGTGTCCAAAAATAGAGGCAATTTTTGTGCCCAAAAATAGAGGCCATTTTTGTGTCCAAAAATAGAGGCCATTTTTGTGTCCAAAAATAGAGGCCATTTTTGTGTCCAAAAATAGAGGCCATTTTTGTGTCCAAAAATAGAGGCCATTTTTGTGTCCAAAAATAAATGCAATTTTTGTGTCCAAAAATAGAGGCCATTTTTGTGTCCAAAAATAGAGGCCATTTTTGTGTAAAAAAATAGAGGTCATTTTTGTGTCCAAAAATAGAGGCCATTTTTGTGTCCAAAAATAGAGGCCATTTTTGTGTCCAAAAATAGAGGCCATTTTTGTGTCCAAAAATAGAGGTCATTTTTGTGTCCAAAAATAGAGGCCATTTTTGTGTCCAAAAATAGAGGCCATTTTTGTGTCCAAAAATAGAGGCCATTTTTGTGACAAAAAATAGAGGCCATTTTTGTGTCCAAAAATAGAGGCCATTTTTGTGTCAAAAAATAGAGGCAATTTTTGTGTCTGTTTTTTGCCCAAAAATAGAGGCCATTTTTGTGTCCAAAAATAGAGGCCATTTTTGTGTCTAAAAATAGAGGCCATTTTTGTGTCCAAAAATAGAGGCAATTTTTGTGTCCAAAAATAGAGGCAATTTTTGTGTCTGTTTTGTGTCCAAAAATAGAGGCAATTTTTGTGTCTGTTTTGTGTCCAAAAATAGAGGCCATTTTTGTGTCCAAAAATAGAGGCCATTTTTGTGTCCAAAAATAGAGGCCATTTTTGTGTCCAAAAATAGAGGCCATTTTTGTGTCCAAAAATAAATGCAATTTTTGTGTCCAAAAATAGAGGCCATTTTTTTGTCCAAAAATAAATGCAATTTTTGTGTCCAAAAATAGAGGCCATTTTTGTGTCCAAAAATAGAGGCAATTTTTGTGTCCAAAAATAGAGGCAATTTTTGTGTCCAAAAATAGGGGCAATTTTTGTGTCCAAAAATAGAGGTCATTTTTGTGTCCAAAAATAGAGGCCATTTTTGTGTCCAAAAATAGAGGCCATTTTTGTGTCCAAAAATAGAGGCCATTTTTGTGTCCAAAAATAGAGGCCATTTTTGTGTCCAAAAATAAATGCAATTTTTGTGTCCAAAAATAGAGGCAATTTTTGTGTCCAAAAATAGAGGCAATTTTTGTGTCCAAAAATAGAGGCCATTTTTGTGTCCAAAAATAAATGCAATTTTTGTGTCCAAAAATAGAGGCAATTTTTGTGTCCAAAAATAGAGGCAATTTTTGTGTCCAAAAATAGAGGCCATTTTTGTGTCCAAAAATAGAGGCAATTTTTGTGTCCAAAAATAGAGGCCATTTTTGTGTCCAAAAATAGAGGTCATTTTTGTGTCCAAAAATAGAGGCCATTTTTGTGTCCAAAAATAGAGGCCATTTTTGTGTCCAAAAATAGAGGCCATTTTTGTGACAAAAAATAGAGGCCATTTTTGTGTCCAAAAATAGAGGCCATTTTTGTGTCAAAAAATAGAGGCAATTTTTGTGTCTGTTTTTTGCCCAAAAATAGAGGCCATTTTTGTGTCCAAAAATAGAGGCCATTTTTGTGTCTAAAAATAGAGGCCATTTTTGTGTCCAAAAATAGAGGCAATTTTTGTGTCCAAAAATAGAGGCAATTTTTGTGTCTGTTTTGTGTCCAAAAATAGAGGCAATTTTTGTGTCTGTTTTGTGTCCAAAAATAGAGGCCATTTTTGTGTCCAAAAATAGAGGCCATTTTTGTGTCCAAAAATAGAGGCCATTTTTGTGTCCAAAAATAGAGGCCATTTTTGTGTCCAAAAATAAATGCAATTTTTGTGTCCAAAAATAGAGGCCATTTTTTTGTCCAAAAATAAATGCAATTTTTGTGTCCAAAAATAGAGGCCATTTTTGTGTCCAAAAATAGAGGCAATTTTTGTGTCCAAAAATAGAGGCAATTTTTGTGTCCAAAAATAGGGGCAATTTTTGTGTCCAAAAATAGAGGTCATTTTTGTGTCCAAAAATAGAGGCCATTTTTGTGTCCAAAAATAGAGGCCATTTTTGTGTCCAAAAATAGAGGCCATTTTTGTGTCCAAAAATAAATGCAATTTTTGTGTCCAAAAATAGAGGCAATTTTTGTGTCCAAAAATAGAGGCAATTTTTGTGTCCAAAAATAGAGGCCATTTTTGTGTCCAAAAATAAATGCAATTTTTGTGTCCAAAAATAGAGGCAATTTTTGTGTCCAAAAATAGAGGCAATTTTTGTGTCCAAAAATAGAGGCCATTTTTGTGTCCAAAAATAGAGGCAATTTTTGTGTCCAAAAATAGAGGCCATTTTTGTGTCCAAAAATAAATGCAATTTTTGTGTCCAAAAATAGAGGCAATTTTTGTGTCCAAAAATAGAGGCAATTTTTGTGTCCAAAAATAGAGGCAATTTTTGTGTCCAAAAATAGAGGCAATTTTTGTGTCCAAAAATAGAGGCCATTTTTGTGTCCAAAAATAAATGCAATTTTTGTGTCCAAAAATAGAGGCAATTTTTGTGTCCAAAAATAGAGGCAATTTTTGTGTCCAAAAATAGAGGCCATTTTTGTGTCCAAAAATAGAGGCAATTTTTGTGTCCAAAAATAGAGGCCATTTTTGTGTCCAAAAATAAATGCAATTTTTGTGTCCAAAAATAGAGGCAATTTTTGTGTCCAAAAATAGAGGCAATTTTTGTGTCCAAAAATAGAGGCCATTTTTGTGTCCAAAAATAGAGGCAATTTTTGTGCCCAAAAATAGAGGCCATTTTTGTGTCCAAAAATAGAGGCAATTTTTGTGTCCAAAAATAGAGGCAATTTTTTTGTCCAAAAATAGAGGCAATTTTTGTGTCCAAAAATAGAGGCAATTTTTGTGCCCAAAAATAGAGGCCATTTTTGTGTCCAAAAATAGAGGCCATTTTTGTGTCCAAAAATAAATGCAATTTTTGTGTCCAAAAATAGAGGCCATTTTTGTGTCCAAAAATAGAGGCCATTTTTGTGTAAAAAAATAGAGGTCATTTTTGTGTCCAAAAATAGAGGCCATTTTTGTGTCCAAAAATAGAGGCCATTTTTGTGTCCAAAAATAGAGGCCATTTTTGTGTCCAAAAATAGAGGTCATTTTTGTGTCCAAAAATAGAGGCCATTTTTGTGTCCAAAAATAGAGGCCATTTTTGTGTCCAAAAATAGAGGCCATTTTTGTGACAAAAAATTGAGGCCATTTTTGTGTCCAAAAATAGAGGCCATTTTTGTGTCAAAAAATAGAGGCAATTTTTGTGTCTGTTTTTTGCCCAAAAATAGAGGCCATTTTTGTGTCCAAAAATAGAGGCCATTTTTGTGTCTAAAAATAGAGGCCATTTTTGTGTCCAAAAATAGAGGCAATTTTTGTGTCCAAAAATAGAGGCAATTTTTGTGTCTGTTTTGTGTCCAAAAATAGAGGCCATTTTTGTGTCCAAAAATAGAGGCCATTTTTGTGTCCAAAAATAGAGGCCATTTTTGTGTCCAAAAATAGAGGCCATTTTTGTGTCCAAAAATAAATGCAATTTTTGTGTCCAAAAATAGAGGCCATTTTTGTGTCCAAAAATAAATGCAATTTTTGTGTCCAAAAATAGAGGCCATTTTTGTGTCCAAAAATAGAGGCAATTTTTGTGTCCAAAAATAGAGGCAATTTTTGTGTCCAAAAATAGAGGCAATTTTTGTGTCCAAAAATAGAGGTCATTTTTGTGTCCAAAAATAGAGGCCATTTTTGTGTCCAAAAATAGAGGCCATTTTTGTGTCCAAAAATAGAGGCCATTTTTGTGTCCAAAAATAGAGGCCATTTTTGTGACCAAAAATAGAGGCCATTTTTGTGTCCAAAAATAGAGGCCATTTTTGTGTCCAAAAATAAATGCAATTTTTGTGTCCAAAAATAGAGGCCATTTTTGTGTCCAAAAATAAATGCAATTTTTGTGTCCAAAAATAGAGGCCATTTTTGTGTCCAAAAATAGAGGCAATTTTTGTGTCCAAAAATAGAGGCAGTTTTTGTGTCCAAAAATAGAGGCAATTTTTTTGCCCAAAAATAGAGGCAATTTTTGTGTCCAAAAATAGAGGCCATTTTTGGGTCCAAAAATAGAGGCCATTTTTGTGTCCAAAAATAGAGGCCATTTTTGTGTCCAAAAATAAATGCAATTTTTGTGTCCAAAAATAGAGGCCATTTTTGTGTCCAAAAATAGAGGCCATTTTTGTGTAAAAAAATAGAGGTCATTTTTGTGTCCAAAAATAGAGGCCATTTTTGTGTCCAAAAATAGAGGCCATTTTTGTGTCCAAAAATAGAGGCCATTTTTGTGTCCAAAAATAGAGGTCATTTTTGGGTCCAAAAATAGAGGCCATTTTTGTGTCCAAAAATAGAGGCCATTTTTGTGTCCAAAAATAGAGGCCATTTTTGTGTCCAAAAATAGAGGCCATTTTTGTGTCCAAAAATAGAGGCCATTTTTGTGTCCAAAAATAGAGGCAATTTTTGTGTCTGTTTTTTGCCCAAAAATAGAGGCCATTTTTGTGTCCAAAAATAGAGGCCATTTTTGTGTCTAAAAATAGAGGCCATTTTTGTGTCCAAAAATAGAGGTCATTTTTGTGTCCAAAAATAGAGGCCATTTTTGTGTCCAAAAATAGAGGCCATTTTTGTGACAAAAAATAGAGGCCATTTTTGTGTCCAAAAATAGAGGCCATTTTTGTGTCAAAAAATAGAGGAAATTTTTGTGTCTGTTTTTTGCCCAAAAATAGAGGCCATTTTTGTGTCCAAAAATAGAGGCCATTTTTGTGTCTAAAAATAGAGGCCATTTTTGTGTCCAAAAATAGAGGCAATTTTTGTGTCCAAAAATAGAGGCAATTTTTGTGTCCAAAAATAGAGGCCATTTTTGTGTCCAAAAATAGAGGCCATTTTTGTGTCCAAAAATAGAGGCCATTTTTGTGTCCAAAAATAGAGGCAATTTTTGTGTCTGTTTTTTGCCCAAAAATAGAGGCCATTTTTGTGTCCAAAAATAGAGGCCATTTTTGTGTCTAAAAATAGAGGCCATTTTTGTGTCCAAAAATAGAGGCCATTTTTGTGTCCAAAAATAGAGGCCATTTTTGTGTCCAAAAATAGAGGCCATTTTTGTGTCCAAAAATAGAGGCCATTTTTGTGTCCAAAAATAGAGGCAATTTTTGTGTCTGTTTTTTGCCCAAAAATAGAGGCCATTTTTGTGTCCAAAAATAGAGGCCATTTTTGTGTCTAAAAATAGAGGCCATTTTTGTGTCCAAAAATAGAGGCCATTTTTGTGTCCAAAAATAGAGGCCATTTTTGTGTCCAAAAATAGAGGCCATTTTTGTGTCCAAAAATAGAGGCCATTTTTGTGACAAAAAATAGAGGCCATTTTTGTGTCCAAAAATAGAGGCAATTTTTGTGTCCAAAAATAGAGGCCATTTTTGTGTCTAAAAATAGAGGCCATTTTTGTGTCCAAAAATAGAGGCCATTTTTGTGTCAAAAAATAGAGGCAATTTTTGTGTCTGTTTTTTGCCCAAAAATAGAGGCCATTTTTGTGTCCAAAAATAGAGGCCATTTTTGTGTCTAAAAATAGAGGCCATTTTTGTGTCCAAAAATAGAGGCAATTTTTGTGTCTGTTTTTTGCCCAAAAATAGAGGCCATTTTTGTGTCCAAAAATGGAGGCCATTTTTGTGTCCAAAAATAGAGGCTATTTTTGTGTCTAAAAATAGAGGCCATTTTTGTGTCCAAAAATAGAGGCCATTTTTGTGTCCAAAAATAGAGGCCATTTTTGTGTCCAAAAATAGAGGCCATTTTTGTGTCCAAAAATAGAGGCCATTTTTGTGTCCAAAAATAGAGGCAATTTTTGTGTCCAAAAATAGAGGCCATTTTTGTGTTAAAAAATAGAGGCCATTTTTGTGTCCAAAAATAGAGGCCATTTTTGTGTCCAAAAATAGAGGCCATTTTTGTGTCCAAAAATAGAGGCCATTTTTGTGTCTGTTATTTGCCCAAAAATAGAGGCCATTTTTGTGTCCAAAAATAGAGGCCATTTTTGTTTCCAAAAATAGAGGCCATTTTTGTGTCCAAAAATAGAGGCCATTTTTGTGTCCAAAAAGAGAGGCCATTTTTGTGTCCAAAAATAGAGGTCATTTTTGTGTCCAAAAATAGAGGCCATTTTTGTGTCCAAAAATAGAGGCCATTTTTGTGTCCAAAAATAGAGGCCATTTTTGTGTCCAAAAATAGAGGCCATTTTTGTGTCCAAAAATAGAGGCAATTTTTGTGTCTGTTTTTTGCCCAAAAATAGAGGCCATTTTTGTGTCCAAAAATAGAGGCCATTTTTGTGTCTAAAAATAGAGGCCATTTTTGTGTCCAAAAATAGAGGCCATTTTTGTGTCCAAAAATAGAGGCCATTTTTGTGACAAAAAATAGAGGCCATTTTTGTGTCCAAAAATAGAGGCCATTTTTGTGTCAAAAAATAGAGGAAATTTTTGTGTCTGTTTTTTGCCCAAAAATAGAGGCCATTTTTGTGTCCAAAAATAGAGGCCATTTTTGTGTCTAAAAATAGAGGCCATTTTTGTGTCCAAAAATAGAGGCCATTTTTGTGTCCAAAAATAGAGGCCATTTTTGTGACAAAAAATAGAGGCCATTTTTGTGTCCAAAAATAGAGGCCATTTTTGTGTCAAAAAATAGAGGAAATTTTTGTGTCTGTTTTTTGCCCAAAAATAGAGGCCATTTTTGTGTCCAAAAATAGAGGCCATTTTTGTGTCTAAAAATAGAGGCCATTTTTGTGTCCAAAAATAGAGGCAATTTTTGTGTCCAAAAATAGAGGCTATTTTTGTGTCCAAAAATAGAGGCCATTTTTGTGTCCAAAAATAGAGGCCATTTTTGTGTCCAAAAATAGAGGCCATTTTTGTGTCCAAAAATAGAGGCAATTTTTGTGTCTGTTTTTTGCCCAAAAATAGAGGCCATTTTTGTGTCCAAAAATAGAGGCCATTTTTGTGTCTAAAAATAGAGGCCATTTTTGTGTCCAAAAATAGAGGCCATTTTTGTGTCCAAAAATAGAGGCCATTTTTGTGTCCAAAAATAGAGGCCATTTTTGTGTCCAAAAATAGAGGCCATTTTTGTGACAAAAAATAGAGGCCATTTTTGTGTCCAAAAATAGAGGCCATTTTTGTGTCAAAAAATAGAGGAAATTTTTGTGTCTGTTTTTTGCCCAAAAATAGAGGCCATTTTTGTGTCCAAAAATAGAGGCCATTTTTGTGTCTAAAAATAGAGGCCATTTTTGTGTCCAAAAATAGAGGCAACTTTTGTGTCCAAAAATAGAGGCAATTTTTGTGTCCAAAAATAGAGGCCATTTTTGTGTCCAAAAATAGAGGCCATTTTTGTGTCCAAAAATAGAGGCCATTTTTGTGTCCAAAAATAGAGGCAATTTTTGTGTCTGTTTTTTGCCCAAAAATAGAGGCCATTTTTGTGTCCAAAAATAGAGGCCATTTTTGTGTCTAAAAATAGAGGCCATTTTTGTGTCCAAAAATAGAGGCCATTTTTGTGTCCAAAAATAGAGGCCATTTTTGTGTCCAAAAATAGAGGCCATTTTTGTGTCTAAAAATAGAGGCCATTTTTGTGTCCAAAAATAGAGGCAATTTTTGTGTCCAAAAATAGAGGCTATTTTTGTGTCCAAAAATAGAGGCCATTTTTGTGTCCAAAAATAGAGGCCATTTTTGTGTCCAAAAATAGAGGCCATTTTTGTGTCCAAAAATAGAGGCAATTTTTGTGTCTGTTTTTTGCCCAAAAATAGAGGCCATTTTTGTGTCCAAAAATAGAGGCCATTTTTGTGTCTAAAAATAGAGGCCATTTTTGTGTCCAAAAATAGAGGCCATTTTTGTGTCCAAAAATAGAGGCCATTTTTGTGTCCAAAAATAGAGGCCATTTTTGTGTCCAAAAATAGAGGCCATTTTTGTGACAAAAAATAGAGGCCATTTTTGTGTCCAAAAATAGAGGCCATTTTTGTGTCAAAAAATAGAGGAAATTTTTGTGTCTGTTTTTTGCCCAAAAATAGAGGCCATTTTTGTGTCCAAAAATAGAGGCCATTTTTGTGTCTAAAAATAGAGGCCATTTTTGTGTCCAAAAATAGAGGCAACTTTTGTGTCCAAAAATAGAGGCAATTTTTGTGTCCAAAAATAGAGGCCATTTTTGTGTCCAAAAATAGAGGCCATTTTTGTGTCCAAAAATAGAGGCCATTTTTGTGTCCAAAAATAGAGGCAATTTTTGTGTCTGTTTTTTGCCCAAAAATAGAGGCCATTTTTGTGTCCAAAAATAGAGGCCATTTTTGTGTCTAAAAATAGAGGCCATTTTTGTGTCCAAAAATAGAGGCCATTTTTGTGTCCAAAAATAGAGGCCATTTTTGTGTCCAAAAATAGAGGCCATTTTTGTGTCCAAAAAAAGAGGCCATTTTTGTGTCCAAAAATAGAGGCCATTTTTGTGACAAAAAATAGAGGCCATTTTTGTGTCCAAAAATAGAGGCCATTTTTGTGTCAAAAAATAGAGGCAATTTTTGTGTCTGTTTTTTGCCCAAAAATAGAGGCCATTTTTGTGTCCAAAAATAGAGGCCATTTTTGTGTCTAAAAATAGAGGCCATTTTTGTGTCCAAAAATAGAGGCAATTTTTGTGTCCAAAAATAGAGGCAATTTTTGTGTCTGTTTTTTGCCCAAAAATAGAGGCCATTTTTGTGTCCAAAAATAGAGGCCATTTTTGTGTCCAAAAATAGAGGCCATTTTTGTGTCCAAAAATAGAGGCCATTTTTGTGTCCAAAAATAGAGGCCATTTTTGTGTCTGTTATTTGCCCAAAAATAGAGGCCATTTTTGTGTCCAAAAATAGAGGCCATTTTTGTTTCCAAAAATAGAGGCCATTTTTGTGTCCAAAAATAGAGGCCATTTTTGTGTCTAAAAATAGAGGCCATTTTTGTGTCCAAAAATAGAGGCAATTTTTGTGTCCAAAAATAGAGGCAATTTTTGTGTCCAAAAATAGAGGCCATTTTTGTGTCCAAAAATAAAGGCCATTTTTGTGTCCAAAAATAGAGGCCATTTTTGTGTTAAAAAATAGAGGCCATTTTTGTGTCCAAAAATAGAGGCCATTTTTGTGTCCAAAAATAGAGGCCATTTTTGTGTCCAAAAATAGAGGCCATTTTTGTATCCAAAAATAGAGGCCATTTTTGTGTCTGTTTTTTGCCCAAAAATAGAGGCCATTTTTGTGTCCAAAAATAGAGGCCATTTTTGTGTCCAAAAATAGAGGCCATTTTTGTTTCCAAAAAATAGAGGCCATTTTTGTGTCCAAAAATAGAGGCAATTTTTGTGTCCAAAAATAGAGGCAATTTTTGTGTCCAAAAATAGAGGCAATTTTTGTGTCCAAAAATAAAGGCAATTTTTGTGTCCAAAAATAGAGGCCATTTTTGTGTCCAAAAATAGAGGCCATTTTTGTGTCCAAAAATAGAGGCCATTTTTGTGTCCAAAAATAGAGGCCATTTTTGTGTCCAAAAATAGAGGCCATTTTTGTGTCCAAAAATAGAGGCCATTTTTGTGTCCAAAAATAGAGGCCATTTTTGTGTCTAAAAATAGAGGCCATTTTTGTGTCCAAAAATAGAGGCAATTTTTGTGTCCAAAAATAGAGGCCATTTTTGTGTCCAAAAATAAAGGCCATTTTTGTGTCCAAAAATAGAGGCCATTTTTGTGTTAAAAAATAGAGGCCATTTTTGTGTCCAAAAATAGAGGCCATTTTTGTGTCCAAAAATAGAGGCCATTTTTGTGTCCAAAAATAGAGGCCATTTTTGTGTCCAAAAATAGAGGCCATTTTTGTATCCAAAAATAGAGGCCATTTTTGTGTCTGTTTTTTGCCCAAAAATAGAGGCCATTTTTGTGTCCAAAAATAGAGGCCATTTTTGTGTCCAAAAATAGAGGCCATTTTTGTTTCCAAAAAATAGAGGCCATTTTTGTGTCCAAAAATAGAGGCAATTTTTGTGTCTAAAAATAGAGGCCATTTTTGTGTCCAAAAATAGAGGCAATTTTTGTGTCCAAAAATAGAGGCAATTTTTGTGTCTGTTTTTTGCCCAAAAATAGAGGCCATTTTTGTGTCCAAAAATAGAGGCCATATTTGTGTCCAAAAATAGAGGCCATTTTTGTGTCTAAAAATAGAGGCCATTTTTGTGTCCAAAAATAGAGGCCATTTTTGTGTCCAAAAATAGAGGCCATTTTTGTGTCAAAAAATAGAGGCCATTTTTGTGTCCAAAAATAGAGGCCATTTTTGTGTCCAAAAATAGAGGCAATTTTTGTGTCCAAAAATAGAGGCCATTTTTGTGTTAAAAAATAGAGGCCATTTTTGTGTCCAAAAATAGAGGCCATTTTTGTGTCCAAAAATAGAGGCCATTTTTGTGTCCAAAAATAGAGGCCATTTTTGTGTCCAAAAATAGAGGCCATTTTTGTGTCCAAAAATAGAGGCCATTTTTGTGTCTGTTATTTGCCCAAAAATAGAGGCCATTTTTGTGTCCAAAAATAGAGGCCATTTTTGTTTCCAAAAATAGAGGCCATTTTTGTGTCCAAAAATAGAGGCCATTTTTGTGTCCAAAAAGAGAGGCCATTTTTGTGTCCAAAAATAGAGGTCATTTTTGTGTCCAAAAATAGAGGCCATTTTTGTGTCCAAAAATAGAGGCCATTTTTGTGTCCAAAAATAGAGGCCATTTTTGTGTCCAAAAATAGAGGCCATTTTTGTGTCCAAAAATAGAGGCAATTTTTGTGTCTGTTTTTTGCCCAAAAATAGAGGCCATTTTTGTGTCCAAAAATAGAGGCCATTTTTGTGTCTAAAAATAGAGGCCATTTTTGTGTCCAAAAATAGAGGCCATTTTTGTGTCCAAAAATAGAGGCCATTTTTGTGACAAAAAATAGAGGCCATTTTTGTGTCCAAAAATAGAGGCCATTTTTGTGTCAAAAAATAGAGGAAATTTTTGTGTCTGTTTTTTGCCCAAAAATAGAGGCCATTTTTGTGTCCAAAAATAGAGGCCATTTTTGTGTCTAAAAATAGAGGCCATTTTTGTGTCCAAAAATAGAGGCAATTTTTGTGTCCAAAAATAGAGGCTATTTTTGTGTCCAAAAATAGAGGCCATTTTTGTGTCCAAAAATAGAGGCCATTTTTGTGTCCAAAAATAGAGGCCATTTTTGTGTCCAAAAATAGAGGCAATTTTTGTGTCTGTTTTTTGCCCAAAAATAGAGGCCATTTTTGTGTCCAAAAATAGAGGCCATTTTTGTGTCTAAAAATAGGGGCCATTTTTGTGTCCAAAAATAGAGGCCATTTTTGTGTCCAAAAATAGAGGCCATTTTTGTGTCCAAAAATAGAGGCCATTTTTGTGTCTAAAAATAGAGGCCATTTTTGTGTCCAAAAATAGAGGCAATTTTTGTGTCCAAAAATAGAGGCTATTTTTGTGTCCAAAAATAGAGGCCATTTTTGTGTCCAAAAATAGAGGCCATTTTTGTGTCCAAAAATAGAGGCCATTTTTGTGTCCAAAAATAGAGGCCATTTTTGTGTCTGTTTTTTGCCCAAAAATAGAGGCCATTTTTGTGTCCAAAAATAGAGGCCATTTTTGTGTCTAAAAATAGGGGCCATTTTTGTGTCCAAAAATAGAGGCCATTTTTGTGTCCAAAAATAGAGGCCATTTTTGTGTCCAAAAATAGAGGCCATTTTTGTGTCCAAAAATAGAGGCCATTTTTGTGTCCAAAAATAGAGGCCATTTTTGTGTCCAAAAATAGAGGCCATTTTTGTGTCCAAAAATAGAGGCCATTTTTGTGTCCAAAAATAGAGGCCATTTTTGTGTCCAAAAATAGAGGCCATTTTTGTGTCCAAAAATAGAGGCAATTTTTGTGTCTGTTTTTTGCCCAAAAATAGAGGCCATTTTTGTGTCCAAAAATAGAGGCCATTTTTGTGTCTAAAAATAGAGGCCATTTTTGTGTCCAAAAATAGAGGCCATTTTTGTGTCCAAAAATAGAGGCCATTTTTGTGTCCAAAAATAGAGGCCATTTTTGTGTCCAAAAATAGAGGCCATTTTTGTGACAAAAAATAGAGGCCATTTTTGTGTCCAAAAATAGAGGCCATTTTTGTGTCAAAAAATAGAGGAAATTTTTGTGTCTGTTTTTTGCCCAAAAATAGAGGCCATTTTTGTGTCCAAAAATAGAGGCCATTTTTGTGTCTAAAAATAGAGGCCATTTTTGTGTCCAAAAATAGAGGCAACTTTTGTGTCCAAAAATAGAGGCAATTTTTGTGTCCAAAAATAGAGGCCATTTTTGTGTCCAAAAATAGAGGCCATTTTTGTGTCCAAAAATAGAGGCCATTTTTGTGTCCAAAAATAGAGGCAATTTTTGTGTCTGTTTTTTGCCCAAAAATAGAGGCCATTTTTGTGTCCAAAAATAGAGGCCATTTTTGTGTCTAAAAATAGAGGCCATTTTTGTGTCCAAAAATAGAGGCCATTTTTGTGTCCAAAAATAGAGGCCATTTTTGTGTCCAAAAATAGAGGCCATTTTTGTGTCCAAAAAAAGAGGCCATTTTTGTGTCCAAAAATAGAGGCCATTTTTGTGACAAAAAATAGAGGCCATTTTTGTGTCCAAAAATAGAGGCCATTTTTGTGTCAAAAAATAGAGGCAATTTTTGTGTCTGTTTTTTGCCCAAAAATAGAGGCCATTTTTGTGTCCAAAAATAGAGGCCATTTTTGTGTCTAAAAATAGAGGCCATTTTTGTGTCCAAAAATAGAGGCAATTTTTGTGTCCAAAAATAGAGGCAATTTTTGTGTCTGTTTTTTGCCCAAAAATAGAGGCCATTTTTGTGTCCAAAAATAGAGGCCATTTTTGTGTCCAAAAATAGAGGCCATTTTTGTGTCCAAAAATAGAGGCCATTTTTGTGTCCAAAAATAGAGGCCATTTTTGTGTCTGTTATTTGCCCAAAAATAGAGGCCATTTTTGTGTCCAAAAATAGAGGCCATTTTTGTTTCCAAAAATAGAGGCCATTTTTGTGTCCAAAAATAGAGGCCATTTTTGTGTCCAAAAAGAGAGGCCATTTTTGTGTCCAAAAATAGAGGTCATTTTTGTGTCCAAAAATAGAGGCCATTTTTGTGTCCAAAAATAGAGGCCATTTTTGTGTCCAAAAATAGAGGCCATTTTTGTGTCCAAAAATAGAGGCAATTTTTGTGTCTGTTTTTTGCCCAAAAATAGAGGCCATTTTTGTGTCCAAAAATAGAGGCCATTTTTGTGTCTAAAAATAGAGGCCATTTTTGTGTCCAAAAATAGAGGCCATTTTTGTGTCCAAAAATAGAGGCCATTTTTGTGACAAAAAATAGAGGCCATTTTTGTGTCCAAAAATAGAGGCCATTTTTGTGTCAAAAAATAGAGGAAATTTTTGTGTCTGTTTTTTGCCCAAAAATAGAGGCCATTTTTGTGTCCAAAAATAGAGGCCATTTTTGTGTCTAAAAATAGAGGCCATTTTTGTGTCCAAAAATAGAGGCAATTTTTGTGTCCAAAAATAGAGGCTATTTTTGTGTCCAAAAATAGAGGCCATTTTTGTGTCCAAAAATAGAGGCCATTTTTGTGTCCAAAAATAGAGGCCATTTTTGTGTCCAAAAATAGAGGCAATTTTTGTGTCTGTTTTTTGCCCAAAAATAGAGGCCATTTTTGTGTCCAAAAATAGAGGCCATTTTTGTGTCTAAAAATAGGGGCCATTTTTGTGTCCAAAAATAGAGGCCATTTTTGTGTCCAAAAATAGAGGCCATTTTTGTGTCCAAAAATAGAGGCCATTTTTGTGTCCAAAAATAGAGGCCATTTTTGTGTCCAAAAATAGAGGCCATTTTTGTGTCCAAAAATAGAGGCCATTTTTGTGTCCAAAAATAGAGGCCATTTTTGTGTCCAAAAATAGAGGCCATTTTTGTGTCCAAAAATAGAGGCAATTTTTGTGTCTGTTTTTTGCCCAAAAATAGAGGCCATTTTTGTGTCCAAAAATAGAGGCCATTTTTGTGTCTAAAAATAGAGGCCATTTTTGTGTCCAAAAATAGAGGCCATTTTTGTGTCCAAAAATAGAGGCCATTTTTGTGTCCAAAAATAGAGGCCATTTTTGTGTCCAAAAATAGAGGCCATTTTTGTGACAAAAAATAGAGGCCATTTTTGTGTCCAAAAATAGAGGCCATTTTTGTGTCAAAAAATAGAGGAAATTTTTGTGTCTGTTTTTTGCCCAAAAATAGAGGCCATTTTTGTGTCCAAAAATAGAGGCCATTTTTGTGTCTAAAAATAGAGGCCATTTTTGTGTCCAAAAATAGAGGCAACTTTTGTGTCCAAAAATAGAGGCAATTTTTGTGTCCAAAAATAGAGGCCATTTTTGTGTCCAAAAATAGAGGCCATTTTTGTGTCCAAAAATAGAGGCCATTTTTGTGTCCAAAAATAGAGGCAATTTTTGTGTCTGTTTTTTGCCCAAAAATAGAGGCCATTTTTGTGTCCAAAAATAGAGGCCATTTTTGTGTCTAAAAATAGAGGCCATTTTTGTGTCCAAAAATAGAGGCCATTTTTGTGTCCAAAAATAGAGGCCATTTTTGTGTCCAAAAATAGAGGCCATTTTTGTGTCCAAAAAAAGAGGCCATTTTTGTGTCCAAAAATAGAGGCCATTTTTGTGACAAAAAATAGAGGCCATTTTTGTGTCCAAAAATAGAGGCCATTTTTGTGTCAAAAAATAGAGGCAATTTTTGTGTCTGTTTTTTGCCCAAAAATAGAGGCCATTTTTGTGTCCAAAAATAGAGGCCATTTTTGTGTCTAAAAATAGAGGCCATTTTTGTGTCCAAAAATAGAGGCAATTTTTGTGTCCAAAAATAGAGGCAATTTTTGTGTCTGTTTTTTGCCCAAAAATAGAGGCCATTTTTGTGTCCAAAAATAGAGGCCATTTTTGTGTCCAAAAATAGAGGCCATTTTTGTGTCTAAAAATAGAGGCCATTTTTGTGTCCAAAAATAGAGGCCATTTTTGTGTCCAAAAATAGAGGCCATTTTTGTGTCCAAAAATAGAGGCCATTTTTGTGTCCAAAAAAAGAGGCCATTTTTGTGTCCAAAAATAGAGGCAATTTTTGTGTCCAAAAATAGAGGCCATTTTTGTGTTAAAAAATAGAGGCCATTTTTGTGCCCAAAAATAGAGACCATTTTTTGTCCAAAAATAGAGGCCATTTTTGTGTCCAAAAATAGAGGCCATTTTTGTGTCTGTTTTTTGCCCAAAAATAGAGGCCATTTTTGTGTCCAAAAATAGAGGCAATTTTTGTGTCCAAAAATAGAGGCAATTTTTTTGTCCAAAAATAGAGGCAATTTTTGTGTCTGTTTTTTGCCCAAAAATAGAGGCCATTTTTGTGTCCAAAAATAGAGGCAATTTTTTGTCCAAAAATAGAGGCAATTTTTGTGTCTGTTTTTTGCCCAAAAATAGAGGCCATTTTTGTGTCCAAAAATAGAGGCCATTTTTGTTTCCAAAAATAGAGGCCATTTTTGTGTCTAAAAATAGAGGCCATTTTTGTGTCCAAAAATAGAGGCCATTTTTGTGTCCAAAAATAGAGGCCATTTTTGTGTCCAAAAATAGAGGCCATTTTTGTGTCCAAAAATAGAGGCCATTTTTGTGTCCAAAAATAGAGGCCATTTTTGTGTCCAAAAATAGAGGCCATTTTTTTGTCCAAAAATAGAGGCCATTTTTGTGTCCAAAAATAGAGGCAATTTTTGTGTCCAAAAATAACGGCCATTTTTGTGTCAAAAAATAGAGGCAATTTTTGTGTCTGTTTTTTGCCCAAAAATAGAGGCCATTTTTGTGTCCAAAAATAGCGGCCATTTTTGTGTCTAAAAATAGAGGCCATTTTTGTGTCCAAAAAAAGAGGCCATTTTTGTGTCCAAAAATAGAGGCAATTTTTGTGTCCAAAAATAGAGGCAATTTTTGTGTCCAAAAATAGAGGCAATTTTTGTGTCTGTTTTTTGCCCAAAAATAGAGGCCATTTTTGTGTCCAAAAATAGAGGCCATTTTTGTGTCTAAAAATAGAGGCCATTTTTGTGTCCAAAAATAGAGGCCATTTTTGTGTCAAAAAATAGAGGCCATTTTTGTGTCCAAAAATAGAGGCAATTTTTGTGTCTGTTTTTTGCCCAAAAATAGAGGCCATTTTTGTGTCCAAAAATAGAGGCAATTTTTGTGTCCAAAAATAAAGGCAATTTTTGTGTCCAAAAATAGAGGCCATTTTTGTGTCCAAAAATAGAGGCCATTTTTGTGTCCAAAAATAGAGGCCATTTTTGTGTCCAAAAATAGAGGCCATTTTTGTGTCCAAAAATAGAGGCCATTTTTGTGTCCAAAAATAGAGGCCATTTTTTTGTCCAAAAATAGAGGCCATTTTTGTGTCCAAAAATAGAGGCCATTTTTGTGTCTGTTTTTTGCCCAAAAATAGAGGCCATTTTTGTGTCCAAAAATAGAGGCAATTTTTGTGTCCAAAAATAGAGGCAATTTTTTTGTCCAAAAATAGAGGCAATTTTTGTGTCTGTTTTTTGCCCAAAAATAGAGGCCATTTTTGTGTCCAAAAATAGAGGCAATTTTTTGTCCAAAAATAGAGGCAATTTTTGTGTCTGTTTTTTGCCCAAAAATAGAGGCCATTTTTGTGTCCAAAAATAGAGGCCATTTTTGTTTCCAAAAATAGAGGCCATTTTTGTGTCTAAAAATAGAGGCCATTTTTGTGTCCAAAAATAGAGGCCATTTTTGTGTCCAAAAATAGAGGCCATTTTTGTGTCCAAAAATAGAGGCCATTTTTGTGTCCAAAAATAGAGGCCATTTTTGTGTCCAAAAATAGAGGCCATTTTTGTGTCCAAAAATAGAGGCCATTTTTGTGTCCAAAAATAGAGGCAATTTTTGTGTCCAAAAATAACGGCCATTTTTGTGTCAAAAAATAGAGGCAATTTTTGTGTCTGTTTTTTGCCCAAAAATTGAGGCCATTTTTGTGTCCAAAAATAGCGGCCATTTTTGTGTCTAAAAATAGAGGCCATTTTTGTGTCCAAAAAAAGAGGCCATTTTTGTGTCCAAAAATAGAGGCAATTTTTGTGTCCAAAAATAGAGGCAATTTTTGTGTCCAAAAATAGAGGCAATTTTTGTGTCTGTTTTTTGCCCAAAAATAGAGGCCATTTTTGTGTCCAAAAATAGAGGCCATTTTTGTGTCTAAAAATAGAGGCCATTTTTGTGTCCAAAAATAGAGGCCATTTTTGTGTCAAAAAATAGAGGCCATTTTTGTGTCCAAAAATAGAGGCAATTTTTGTGTCCAAAAATAAAGGCAATTTTTGTGTCCAAAAATAGAGGCCATTTTTGTGTCCAAAAATAGAGGCCATTTTTGTGTCCAAAAATAGAGGCCATTTTTGTGTCCAAAAATAGAGGCCATTTTTGTGTCCAAAAATAGAGGCCATTTTTGTGTCCAAAAATAGAGGCCATTTTTTTGTCCAAAAATAGAGGCCATTTTTGTGTCCAAAAATAGAGGCAATTTTTGTGTCCAAAAATAACGGCCATTTTTGTGTCCAAAAATAGAGGCAATTTTTGTGTCTGTTTTTTGCCCAAAAATAGAGGCCATTTTTGTGTCCAAAAATAGCGGCCATTTTTGTGTCTAAAAATAGAGGCCATTTTTGTGTCCAAAAAAAGAGGCCATTTTTGTGTCCAAAAATAGAGGCAATTTTTGTGTCAAAAATAGAGGCAATTTTTGTGTCAAAAAATAGAGGCAATTTTTGTGTCTGTTTTTTGCCCAAAAATAGAGGCCATTTTTGTGTCCAAAAATAGAGGCCATTTTTGTGTCAAAAAATAGAGGCCATTTTTGTGTCCAAAAATAGAGGCCATTTTTGTGTCCAAAAATAGAGGCCATTTTTGTGTCCAAAAATAGAGGCCATTTTTGTGTCTAAAAATAGAGGCCATTTTTGTGTCAAAAAATAGAGGCCATTTTTGTGTCAAAAAATAGAGGCCATTTTTGTGTCAAAAAATAGAGGCCATTTTTGTGTCCAAAAATAGAGGCCATTTTTGTGTCCAAAAATAGAGGCCATTTTTGTGTCCAAAAATAGAGGCCATTTTTGTGTCCAAAAATAGAGGCAATTTTTGTGTCCAAAAATAGAGGCCATTTTTGTGTCCAAAAATAGAGGCCATTTTTGTGTCCAAAAATAAAGGCAATTTTTGTGTCCAAAAATAGAGGCCATTTTTGTGTCCAAAAATAGAGGCCATTTTTGTGTCCAAAAATAGAGGCAATTTTTTGTCCAAAAATAGAGGCAATTTTTGTGTCCAAAAATAGAGGAAATTTTTGTGTCCAAAAATAGAGGAAATTTTTGTGTCCAAAAATAGAGGCAATTTTTGTGTTTTTTTTTGCCCAAAAATAGAGGCAATTTTTGTTTCCAAAAATAGAGGCAATTTTTGTGTCCAAAAATAGAGGCAATTTTTGTGTCCAAAAATAGAGGCAATTTTTGTGTCCAAAAATAGAGGCAATTTTTGTGTCCAAAAATAGAGGAAATTTTTGTGTCCAAAAATAGAGGCAATTTTTGTGTCCAAAAATAGAGGTAATTTTTGTGTCTGTTTTTTGCCCAAAAATAGAGGCAATTTTTGTTTCCAAAAATAGAGGCAATTTTTGTGTCCAAAAATAGAGGCAATTTTTGTGTCCAAAAATAGAGGCAATTTTTGTGTCCAAAAATAGAGGCCATTTTTGTGTCCAAAAATAGAGGCAATTTTTCTGTCCAAAAATAGAGGCCATTTTTGTGTCCAAAAATAGAGGCCATTTTTGTGTCCAAAAATAGAGGCCATTTTTGTGTCCAAAAATAGAGGCCATTTTTGTGTCCAAAAATAGAGGCCATTTTTGTGTCCAAAAATAGAGGCCATTTTTGTGTCCAAAAATAGAGGCCATTTTTTTGTCCAAAAATAGAGGCCATTTTTGTGTCCAAAAATAGAGGCCATTTTTGTGTCCAAAAATAGAGGCCATTTTTGTGACAAAAAATAGAGGCCATTTTTGTGTCCAAAAATAGAGGCCATTTTTGTGTCAAAAAATAGAGGCAATTTTTGTGTCTGTTTTTTGCCCAAAAATAGAGGCAATTTTTGTGTCAAAAAATAGAGGCCATTTTTGTGTCTAAAAATAGAGGCCATTTTTGTGTCCAAAAATAGAGGCAATTTTTGTGTCCAAAAATAGAGGCAATTTTTGTGTCTGTTTTTTGCCCAAAAATAGAGGCCATTTTTGTGTCCAAAAATAGAGGCCATTTTTGTGTCCAAAAATAGAGGCCATTTTTGTGTCTAAAAATAGAGGCCATTTTTGTGTCCAAAAATAGAGGCCATTTTTGTGTCCAAAAATAGAGGCCATTTTTGTGTCCAAAACTAGAGGCCATTTTTGTGTCCAAAAATAGAGGCCATTTTTGTGTCCAAAAATAGAGGCCATTTTTGTGTTAAAAAATAGAGGCCATTTTTGTGTCCAAAAATAGAGGCAATTTTTGTGTCCAAAAATAGAGGCCATTTTTGTGTCCAAAAATAGAGGCAATTTTTGTGTCCAAAAATAGAGGCAATTTTTGTGTCCAAAAATAGAGGCCATTTTTGTGTCCAAAAATAGAGGCAATTTTTGTGTCCAAAAATAGAGGCCATTTTTGTGTCCAAAAATAGAGGCCATTTTTGTGTCCAAAAATAGAGGCCATTTTTGTGTCCAAAAATAGAGGCCATTTTTGTGTCCAAAAATAGAGGCCATTTTTGTGTCCAAAAATAGAGGCCATTTTTGTGTCCAAAAATAGAGGCCATTTTTGTGTCCAAAAATAGAGGCCATTTTTGTGTCCAAAAATAGAGGCCATTTTTGTGTCCAAAAATAGAGGCAATTTTTGTGTCTGTTTTTTGCCCAAAAATAGAGGCCATTTTTGTGTCCAAAAATAGAGGCCATTTTTGTGTCTAAAAATAGAGGCCATTTTTGTGTCCAAAAATAGAGGCCATTTTTGTGTCCAAAAATAGAGGCAATTTTTGTGTCCAAAAATAGAGGCAATTTTTGTGTCCAAAAATAGAGGCCATTTTTGTGTCCAAAAATAGAGGCCATTTTTGTGACAAAAAATAGAGGCCATTTTTGTGTCCAAAAATAGAGGCCATTTTTGTGTCAAAAAATAGAGGCAATTTTTGTGTCTGTTTTTTGCCCAAAAATAGAGGCCATTTTTGTGTCCAAAAATAGAGGCCATTTTTGTGTCCAAAAATAGAGGCAATTTTTGTGTCCAAAAATAGAGGCAATTTTTGTGTCCAAAAATAGAGGCAATTTTTGTGTCCAAAAATAGAGGCAATTTTTGTGTCTGTTTTTTGCCCAAAAATAGAGGCCATTTTTGTGTCCAAAAATAGAGGCCATTTTTGTTTCCAAAAATAGAGGCCATTTTTGTGTCTAAAAATAAAGGCCATTTTTGTGTCCAAAAATAGGGGCCATTTTTGTGTCCAAAAATAGAGGCCATTTTTGTGACAAAAAATAGAGGCCATTTTTGTGTCCAAAAATAGAGGCCATTTTTGTGTCAAAAAATAGAGGCAATTTTTGTGTCTGTTTTTTGCCCAAAAATAGAGGCAATTTTTGTGTCAAAAAATAGAGGCCATTTTTGTGTCTAAAAATAGAGGCCATTTTTGTGTCCAAAAATAGAGGCAATTTTTGTGTCCAAAAATAGAGGCAATTTTTGTGTCTGTTTTTTGCCCAAAAATAGAGGCCATTTTTGTGTCCAAAAATAGAGGCCATTTTTGTGTCCAAAAATAGAGGCCATTTTTGTGTCTAAAAATAGAGGCCATTTTTGTGTCCAAAAATAGAGGCCATTTTTGTGTCCAAAAATAGAGGCCATTTTTGTGTCCAAAACTAGAGGCCATTTTTGTGTCCAAAAATAGAGGCCATTTTTGTGTCCAAAAATAGAGGCCATTTTTGTGTTAAAAAATAGAGGCCATTTTTGTGTCCAAAAATAGAGGCAATTTTTGTGTCCAAAAATAGAGGCAATTTTTGTGTCCAAAAATAGAGGCCATTTTTGTGTCCAAAAATAGAGGCAATTTTTGTGTCCAAAAATAGAGGCCATTTTTGTGTCCAAAAATAGAGGCCATTTTTGTGTCCAAAAATAGAGGCCATTTTTGTGTCCAAAAATAGAGGCCATTTTTGTGTCCAAAAATAGAGGCCATTTTTGTGTCCAAAAATAGAGGCCATTTTTGTGTCCAAAAATAGAGGCCATTTTTGTGTCCAAAAATAGAGGCCATTTTTGTGTCCAAAAATAGAGGCAATTTTTGTGTCTGTTTTTTGCCCAAAAATAGAGGCCATTTTTGTGTCCAAAAATAGAGGCCATTTTTGTGTCTAAAAATAGAGGCCATTTTTGTGTCCAAAAATAGAGGCCATTTTTGTGTCTAAAAATAGAGGCCATTTTTGTGTCCAAAAATAGAGGCCATTTTTGTGTCCAAAAATAGAGGCAATTTTTGTGTCCAAAAATAGAGGCCATTTTTGTGTCCAAAAATAGAGGCCATTTTTGTGACAAAAAATAGAGGCCATTTTTGTGTCCAAAAATAGAGGCCATTTTTGTGTCAAAAAATAGAGGCAATTTTTGTGTCTGTTTTTTGCCCAAAAATAGAGGCCATTTTTGTGTCCAAAAATAGAGGCCATTTTTGTGTCTAAAAATAGAGGCCATTTTTGTGTCCAAAAATAGAGGCAATTTTTGTGTCTGTTTTTTGCCCAAAAATAGAGGCCATTTTTGTGTCCAAAAATAGAGGCAATTTTTGTGTCCAAAAATAGAGGCCATTTTTGTGTCCAAAAATAGAGGCAATTTTTGTGTCCAAAAATAGAGGCAATTTTTGTGTCTGTTTTTTGCCCAAAAATAGAGGCCATTTTTGTGTCCAAAAATAGAGGCCATTTTTGTGTCCAAAAATAGAGGCCATTTTTGTGTCCAAAAATAGAGGCCATTTTTGTGTTAAAAAATAGAGGCCATTTTTGTGTCCAAAAATAGAGGCCATTTTTGTGTCCAAAAATAG
>NC_060918.1:124253-168228 GCF_021234035.1 Daphnia pulicaria
CTCAAACCACTCAATTAAAAAGAAATAAAAAATTCCTTTTTTTACTGTACTTTTATTGCTTTTTTGTTTTTTGTCCCGTCAGGAAAGTCCCGACCGGCACTTCAGTCACCGAAAAACGGCCAAATTTCCAAGCGACTGCCGTCCGCCGGGACAAAAAAAATGTCCCGACAGTTACACACAGCAGCCACTTTAAAAACATTTGTCCCGTCAGACGGCTCGCACTTAAAGTCTTAGGGGTTTCAGCGAGTAGAACGCGAAAGATGAAAACAAAAATGATCCGACACTTCGGGAATTCTTCGTCTTTTCTCTTTCTCATTTTTCTCGGCCAAAAACGGAATCAAAGTGAATCCATTTGAAACGGCGGAAGGAAAGGAGCTTGTCCACGATGGAATAAACTATTGAACCGGACACTTCTGGTTCATTTTCGCTTATTCCAAACAGCTACATCCAACATCCGCTTCGAATCCATTTCTTTCGACCGTTCCTATTTCAGTTGATATCAATCCAGGCTTTCGCCCGTGCCGGTGACCGCTCATTCAGATCCCCAAACTCAGTAAAAAAACAAATTGATACAACATAAAACAGTTTATTTAACCCATTCGTCTTCATCTAAAAGGACACCATCATTTACATCATTATTTAGCGCATCAAAATCAGAATCATCAGAGGAATCAGATGAAGGGTAAATCCCCAAATGATCCGTTTCAACAGATTGGACTGCGATCTCTTCTTCAGGATCGACAGCAAGTACTGTTTCAGCAGCAGCCTTTGTTGGATCGAGTATCCGATCATGGTGAAATTCCAAAAAGCAGTTTCTTTTCTTGGACAGACAAAGAAAGATTTTGCACATACTGCACTGAGAGAATGGACGAGATTCCTTCGTATGACCATTGGGTCTTCTCTCGTTCGTGGCTTGGCACCATTCGCATCGTCCTCTATTCTCAACGAAAATAGGATGATGGATTCCGACCTGACTGAAGCGTATTTCATCTGGCACGCTCAGTCTATCTTTCCTTCTTTTGGCACCGGGCTCTGCCGAAAGTGGAATCTCTTTCATTAATCTTGCTTCTGGAGCATCTCCTTTGCGGCCTATCTCATCATTCAGCCCGTAAAGTAAAAGAGAAGTAGTCACGCTTCGCTTGAATTCCAAAAGACTGAGATATCTTTTGTCCTTCAGGAAGGTTTTTCCTTTCTTGTTTTTAATCGTCTGGAAAGAAATTGAACAGAAAATTATTGAAGCTTGGCACTCTGTCAATAAAATTTCTGAACTTACCACCAAATCGCAGTAAGTAATCCAGCAATTCACCATACATCTTTCCATGAGGGAGTAAAAGAGACGGTGCCACCATTTTTTTGATTTGCGGTCTCTCTCGTAGTAGGAACGCAGCTGGTTCGCCGTGTCTACACCGCCCATGTTATCGACGTAATCGCCAATGGCTTTTGGACAAGACTTTGTTTTGAACGAACCATCGCGCTGCTTCCTTTGCACCTTGACAGCCTCTGAGCCGTGGAAGTTGGAAGCGACCCGAAACGGCTTAGTGTCCTTCCAGATGAAAACACCCTTTCTTCCCGTTCCTGGTTCACCGCCAAACTTGGCCACAAATTCGTCCTGCGGAAGGTTCGATTCGTTGACCGTAAAAATGGGTTGTCCCACTCTGGTTTTAAGAATCGTCCCAACCGCATTGATCCCCCTTTTGTCGAGTTCGTCCAGGAGGGCGATGCTCATGAAGAAGCGATCAAAGGCTACTACATGTCCGTTCTTTGCCAAGGGCTTGCAAAGATCAAGAACTACTCCTTCCACCATCGTAAAATTTGAATCCTTGAGCGTTTCACCCATTCGAGCTCCATGATAGATCTCAAAATTATAGGTGTAACCTCTACTACAGCATCGACTCCAGATTTTGAAGCCGCTTTTGATGGGTTTGCCCTTCATCGTTTGCCGAAGCATGGATCGACCTTTAAATTTCACCATGGATTCGTCTATACTTTGCCACCTGGGAGGCCGGTGACACTCATTAAATTGCTTATTGAGTACGTCCACCAACGATCGGATCTTATAAATAGGATCCTTTCGCACCTTCAACTGTTTATCCTTGTCTAATTCACCATGATCAGCGCAAGCCAAGTGTTTTGAAATGAATTTAAAACGCTCACGTGTCATTGCTTGATGAACGATTCCAAGGCCGTAACCAGTATCCGGCTGCCTTTCCCAATACATCGACAGCTCCGGCAAACGATGATAACCCATCAAGAACTGTATTCCGAGGAACGCAACAAGTTCATATCTGTCAACTAAACCTCCAGGAAGCATTTCGCTAGACTGCCTCCCTTCTGGTCTGCCTCCAAATCTCCTAGATGGTGGATTGCCCTTTTCAACGTAATTCCAGGAGTCTCGGATCCGTTTATTTGTCTTTTCTAGCAAAAGATAAAAAGTTTGGAATCCGCCAAGCATAGACCAAAAGATGTGGAGAGGAGTATCACCCGGATGGAACTTAAAAAATACGGGGCCCACAGGTTTCTCTGGAGTTAACTCGTAGGAATACTGCCGGTACTGTCTCTCCTGATTCTCATCATCATTCTCTTGGTAATCTTCTTCCACATCAGTCCAATAGCTCACTCCCTTCCAATGCTTGTTGATGGCTTTATGGTGTGCGATTAATTTAGCATCGGCCTTTTGTTGCATTCTAAGCTTCACCGCATCTGAATTGACCTTTTTAGGGGCCATGGATGGATGTCCTTTAGAACTGCGAGGGCCACGATGTCTCAATTTCGCATTGGTCAGTCCGATTTTTTTTCGAGCGAAGTAACGAGTCACTTCGTCGTCGGTAACTTGACCGTCAGAAGAGCACCCTACCTTGGCGGTTGACCGGGTCATTCTTCTCCTCTTTTCAGGTGGCGAGGAACCACCTTCAAGATCAGCATCTTGTGCTTTATTTTTTTTTGCCTTCGTCGAACCATCCGGATTAAAAGCCAGGCGTTCCAACCTGACGGACACTTTCCGCAAATTGACCGCTGACTTAGCTTTAACCGGAGGTTCTTCGTTGGCAATCTATCTTTCTTTTTCGGCAATTGGTTCCTCCTCATCAGCCGGCCCCTGATCAAGAACCGGTTCCCTTTCAGGCGCCAGCTCCTGACCAGGCTCCTCAACCAGCTCCTCGGAGGCAACCGATTCCTCTACATTATTTTGAGCCTCAGTATCGATGGACGGCTCTTTATTCCCAGCTTCTCGTTCCTTTGCCTCTTTTCATTGCTGCCTTTTTAATACAGCTGTAGCGGCGGCTTTCTTGGCTGAATTTTTCACGGCTCTCGACTTAGTATATCTTGGGTCTCTCTTTTTATTTTTTGCCATTTTTAATCAATCTGAAAATACAGAATCGAAAAAAAGGCACGATTAGTCTTTGTGAATTCGCCAAAAGGATAACGAATTGCCTTACGTCCTAAGCCTTATATGACGGTCATATTTTATCATGCAGGGGGAAAGCATGCACATGCAGGAGTTACCGGGGCTGATTCTTTTCCAGCGCCTTTCACTGCCTTTTAGAGTTTACTCACGAGACAGCAGTAATCAACGCACGGATAAGAAAGTACAAGAGGTTTTGTGTAAAATTTAATTACACGGGCATTAATAGCGCCTCGAAGACTTCAAAATCAATTCAAAAGAACCGTTGGACGAAAAGGAGCTCAGCTACGGTGGAAATGAAACTACAACTAACGCCGAACCGGACAACTTCCCATTCTGCGTCTTCGTTCCATTTCCCAAAGCTCCTCGTCGATACCAAAGTTTTTGCGTCGAAACTACTAAAGACAGTTTGCGCTATCTCTTCGCCTCTTTCGCCTTCCCTTCGATATCTATCCAACCACCGGCTTCAAATTCACTTGAACCCTTGTTTTTTATTTGTATTTGAGGCATCGTGGACAATTAAGTCGCGCGGCACCCAGATCGCTAATTCCCAGGGGAATTAGAGGCTTGCAGCCGCCTGGAGGGACATATCTGGCGGAGACTTAAAAGTCCCGACGGTTCACGATCAAAAGGTTCTCGTGTAGACTTCGATCGGAGCCGCCTGACGTGCCAGAAATGTCCCTACACCAAAACCTCGTAAAACACGAGAATGGCTCGTACGAATCGTTTGAAACTCTTACCCTCGATCAACCGATGGACGATTGACATATGCTGAAAAGGCGATTCAATTTTGTAGGCAGATCATTGAGAAAACAGCTTAAGTTTGAGGCACTTTGTCTGGTTTTAATTTCTCGTTTCTGCCTACTAAGGCCCGCAAATTTTTTTGTCCCGACGGTAGAAAAAGGGTTAAGTAGCTATGTGAATTAATTTTTTTAATAGAATTGAATTTTTTCTTTAATATTATGATGAAATTCATGGCGAAGAATAATAAATAACAATAAATAGCAAATTGCTGTAAGTTAATCTTAATTAAATCATTAGCGTCATGCACGCTTATTAGCGAGAAATCTAGCGCGAAATATTTAACGTAATTATTTTCATGGAGCGAGCTTCTGAAACAGCGGACAAGCGACGCTTAGCGATAAAGTAACGTGTGATGCTCAAAATTTGGCGCAATTTAATTCAGCCGTTAAATTGCCAGAAGTGCGACCGTTACAACCACAAACAAAACAAAACAAACAAAAAAAACGGACACAAAATTTCAAAAGTATACGACTTCCCCAGCAGGAGTTATAGCAAAAAGAAAAAAAAACGGCTAAAATTTTTTTTGGGCCTCTTAGCACTTTTCATTTTTCTCATAGTATAAAACTCTAAGAGTGTCAGAAAACCCAAGCAAACAAGAATTAATGTTTGTCTTATTATTAAAAGAAACCCGACATTTCTACATTAAAAAGTAATTTAGTTATCAATTTATTTGTTCGAAAAGCACCCTGTGGGGTTAGTTAGCAGAAATTTTGAGGGGCATGTTGACATACAGATTTCTCACGAGATGCTGAGTTTTCGACCTAGAAATTTCGGAGCAGTGGAGAATCGTCAGCTGCCAACTTACCGCGTAGTTGGGGCAAGTTGGCAGACTTTTTTTTGCAGTTTTTCTCAATTTCACAATTTCGTGTAAATGAACATTGTAAACAAATACGATAAATTCATAAAGAATTGAAATCTGAATCTGATTCATTCATTCAATTTGCAAAACGTGTGGTCAAAAAATTCAAGTTAATTCACAAAAAGTTACCCTGCCAACTAGCCCCCCTCTCCCCTATTAGCGCCATGCTCACTTAGATAGCAATATAGATCTAGCACGAAATATTTGACTTTATTATTTTTGTTCACTGTTTAAAACAGCGGACGGACGGCACTTAGCGCTAAAATAACGGATGGATCCGTGATAAGCACTAAAATAACGGACAAGCGTTCGGTACCCGTCCGACAAGTCACCGCAATCGTTTTCCTTGTCGCGCCCATTTAATTATATTTGATACGATGCGAGTATATTAGCGCAAACTATTTAGGTTATTTCAGCGCTTGTGCGTTTCGTAAATTGTATGAATTTAGCGCTTCGTGCGAAAGTTAAGTACAAATAAATTATAAGAGCAATTGACTTCATTGCGATGCGCCTTATGTTTGCATCATACGTAGCGCTAAATATTTATTTTAGCGCTTACATGTTTCTTTAATAATATGATGGAATTAATTGCGCATAATTTAGATCATCGCGCGAAATATTATTTCAATTAAATTTTTAGCGCCATGCATGCTTAGTAGATAGCGCTAGATCTAAAACGAATATATATATCTAAAACAACTTTCAGCATTCATAATTTTCTCATAAATAAAATAAATCTAAAATAAATCTGGCTGGATCTAAAATAAATCTCATAATCCTAATCTTCGCGTTTAACTTTCTCTTTGTAGCGCTATATCTAGTAGGGGAGAACGGGTCAATTTAGGTAGTGTGTAAGTTGAAACCCAGCGTTTTTCGTCCTCTTGCGACCTTTTAGTTGATGACGCCATTGCCAGGGGTTCTTTTAACCCGTAAGAATAACATGGGCCCCCGCGTACATGAGCATGTTGTCCCGCGACTCGACCCACCCTCCTTCATTTTCATAGCGCTTTTGGTTTTAAACAAAGCAAATTGTCATAAACTAAAAATACGCTTTTGATAGCTGATTTTTTCCTCTTTTTTTAAGCCTAGTTGGGATAAAAAATATTGAGAAATAAAGAGGTAGGGATCAAAAACAAAAAAACACAACTAGTACAATTCTCCCCTACAATTATGTAAATAAAAAAAATTTCGTTAATAATTTTCTCATCAATTAAATAAATCTATAATTTATATCTGATTAAATCTAAAATATAGTGCACTAGTTTAACCTAATTATATTACTTGATTGGTCCGACTAAAACAGCAGACGGGCGACGATAAGCGGAATAAAAAAAGAGAACGGAAACGCGAATAGCGCTAAAATTACGGTGGGGAGCTCGGCTGTACACATACACTGTTGATAATCGTGTGTAATAAACATCGATTCGCAATTAAAAGATCAAACTTCGATAGAAATTGAACACGGGTCACCCGCATTGGAGGCTGATGATGATCCGCTGGGCTATTCTGAGTTATAATAATAAATTTTACCTTTTCGGTAGTATTTTAAGCTACTTTTTGAAGTAGAAAAAAGGAAGGGAAAAGGTAGGAAACAAAAATTAAGAGTGTACATTTTTGTTCGAGACCTGCTATTGAAAATCCCTTACTGAAAAAGTGCAAAGGCCCAAAAGGGGGAGTAGTTTGTGTGTGTATCTGTTTGTTTGTCTGTAGCATTGAGCGCAAGCTGTGATTGGCTCACGGGCTACTACCTGCGAAAGAGTCGCCATCGCCCGGGGCTACGACTGACTTTGCTCGGCGGCTTGACCAAAAGGCCGCCTAAAAGCTCCAACAAAGGTGATGAGCAATCTCCTTTGCGGGCAAGGGATCCACGGGCAAGGGGAAACAGCAAGGACAAGGGAATTTGCATAACGGGCCTAATTTACACTAGGCCCACTGATGACCGGCCCTGAACAGGCTTAAAGTTACTAGTCCATCCATATATAATAAAAGAATAAGCTTTTGGGGAAGGAGCCTGTGTCTGTCACAATGCTCACACGCTGTGATTCGTCAGTCGCAAATACCACCAGAAGTATATTGCATCTTCGTGATGACGCAATCATTGATAACCCAACCATGACGCAACAACCAGATTTGCATCTAAAATTTAGTTCGCGAAACACTAGTGCAATGAGTGCAATCTAAAAAAAAACTTTCGTTTCCCGGCATTTCAATATCGTAGATAGTAGTTAGTCACACACCCACAAGAGGAAGCAAGAGAAACAGTAGCTGTTTCTGATGCCATGGGCTTATGAATGCCGTCTGTGGAGTTGATCAATCTCTCCCTTAATGTCCCTGTCTTAACCACACCCTTGTAAAATCATTAAAAAAGGATTTGTTAATAGAAATTTCATATTCGAGTTATTTGTATTATCCTCATGACAGGAACTATTATTTAATCTAAAGAAATGCAAATAAGAGGTCATATTTAGTGTTATTTGGAATTTATGACAAAGCATTGTCTCAAGATTTTAATAGTACTTTGATACATTGCGCAGCGTCAGTAATTTTAGTACATTATACTGTATAATGTACTAAAATACATAAATGTTTCAAGAAAACTAAATCAAAACAAATTAATTGTATAAATATGTTGCGGCATATAAAATTTAAAAAAATTCAATTAAGACAAAGGTTTGTCTCAAGATACAAAACCAATGACAAAATTTGAATAATATCAGGATATATAGTAACAAGTTGAGTACTAAGACATTGTAAGAACAGAACTTATACCATAAATTACCCAGAAATTAATTAGTAAAAAGGCAGTAGCGGCTCTATAACAGCTTAAAAGTGGTAATTGAAAATAAATTAAAGAAATATGGGAGAATAATGTAAGTAAAAAGTTATGATGCTGAATACAAAGTAAACATTTTTTGTCGTTTCATTGTCTGAATAGCGACAATTTTGAAAAATGCGAAAAAAAGTGATAGCGTTCTCCAGATTAGAGAATAAAACACTACACAAAATTTTTAAATAAAAAAGAATCCATCAGTTATTATTTATGCAAAAGGAAAAAACAAATCGTTTTTAAATCTTGAGACATTGCTTTGTCTCTTGCTTTAAAAAAGTTAAGACAAAGCATTGTCTCAAGATCCGGAGGATACGTTGCAACTAGCGCAATGCGCTAAATATATATTTAGCGCAATTTATTTCATTGTATTATTTACGAAACGCGCAAGCGCTTCGTTAATTTAAATAAACGGTTGCGCCAGGGAAAACGATTGCGGCGACTTGGCAAGTAGCGCACACGCGTCCATAATTTTAGCGCTTGCCTCGAGTCGGTTTATAACTTACGAAAAGTGCAAGCGTTAAAATAAATTTTTAGCGCTTCTTGCGAGATATGCGCTCAATTTGAGCGAATTATTTTATCATATGTTTAAAAAAGCGCAAGCGCTTTAATAACGCTACTTAATGCGAATCGCTCTAAATTACATTTTTTCATTTAATGCAAAAGAAAACGACAGCGCTGACTGGTCAGACGAGTAACGCGAGCCCTTTTGCTATTTTCGCTTGTCGTTCCGGTGTTTTTCGGCGGATCATAATGCGAAAAATAATTCATTCAAATGTTTCGCGCTAGATCTAGCACAATCAATGCGATCGTGGGACTAGCTATGTGTTTGCGATAAACTTTCACGCGTATGGGGCGATGCACTAAATTTAGCGCTATTTATTTCATTGTATTATTTAGGAAACCGGGAAGCAGTTCGTTAATTTTAATAAAATGTTGTGAAAGGGAAAACGATTGCGGCGAATGGAAGAGACGGGACATGGCGCCAATACATGATATTAGCGTTTGCTGCGAGTCCGTTCTCTATCTTAGCACTAATCGTCGCCCGTGCACTGTTTTAGACGACTCGCTGGGCCAAAAATTTTCAATTGTTTCGCTGGATCTAGCGCTATATCCAAGCGCGGATTGCGCTAATAATTAACTTTAGATTAAGTTGGGCGCGATGCGTCAATTAAGCGAATTTAAATTCATTACATTATTTACAAATGCAAATAACTAGCTCGAACAAATATTTTGCGGGAAAATTGATGAAGTCAAATATTTCGCAAAATATATTAACTTCGTTATTTTTCACGCTAAAAATGTATTTGAGAAAGTGGAGCGCGTTTCTAAATTATGCAATTAATTTAATTGCGCTACATTTAGCGCATTGCACGCAAGTTAATATTAAGTTCGTAATTAGCTCCACGCGTTCTTAGATAGCGCTATATTCAGCGCGAACAATTACACATTTTTCGGGGAAGGGGAAAGGGGAATAGGGGAATAGGGAAGGGTTCTCTGAGTTGGTTTTATTGCAAAGCATTCTTTATATTCGTATAGAGTGAAGAATTGTGCATCTTTTGGCACAAAGAAAAAGATTTTTGCTTTATTTTTTGTATTTTTTGTAAAATTTTGAAAACGCCGTATTTAACACGGCGCATATGGGGAAAAACGGGTGTACCTAATAAACTGAACGATACCGTAGTCCCGTGGGGGTTAATCCTACGACGACTTCATGCGTATAAAAAATGTAGAATATCATTAGATCTACTCAGGGAAAAAAGGAAAAAAATCTAGCCCAAGCCGTTCAAGAGTTATAGCATTTTTTCTAAGTTACGTAGTGCCATAAGAATGCACTGAAAAAAGAGGGGGTGTACCTAATAGTTTGGTGGGTACTGTATATTCAGCGCATCGCGCTAGTTATATATTTAGCGCATCGCGCGCAAGTTTATCGCAAACCAATCGCTAGCGCCACGCGCGCTTATATAGCGGTAGATATAGCGCAAAACATTTGAATGGATTATTTTTCGCTTATAATGAGTCGCCGAAAACAGCGGACTGGCGATTGATTGATGGGGTAATTTTTTCCCTATTTAGAGAGAGGCAAAGTAGCCAGTTTTTAATACGCTTCTACAGCTTGTTTCCAAACTTCTACATCCAGAAACGGAAAAATCTTAAGACAATGCTTTGTCTGTTACTTTGAAAAAATAAAGACAAAGACATGTCTTAAGTTGGTGAGCATATTTTGAAAAAAACAAAGAAAATAAAAAAGGGACGGGATATGGCCCAGGTAAATGTCGGGTCAAATACATATTTCTTTAAATTTTCCAATGGATTTTTCAATAAGTACATTCTAAATTTGGTTTTTTCAAAATTTATTTATTTCTTGTATAGACAAACATTCGTAAAAATTAAAAAAATATAGGAGAGAAAAAAATTATAATCAATCCGAACCTAAAATTTTCATTAAATAGTAAAATATACATAGTAAAATTTTCATAAAATAAAATACGCCTGTCATAATTTCACATTAAATTTCACTGAAGTTTTATTATTTTTTTGTACTCGTAATCATATTTTCTAAAATACTATATTCATTTTCATATTTTACAGAAAATTCGAGAAAAAGTAAAAAATAAACTGAGTACCTTTTCCACTTTGGGAGGATAGCACCACCTGATGGGTTAGTTGGTAGGATCGAAACGAGAGACGTCTGTTGTCTCCACCGACGTTTTTTTCCCTTTTTTTCTTTTAGTTCAACACTCTTATCTACGTACTGATCCTTTAAATTATTTCACCATAAACTTCAAAAAATGTCCCTGTATACTAGCCGTCTTTTCATTACCCCAGTTGACCCGCGAATGGACTATCATGAAGTATAATCAATATCTTTCTATAAAAATTCCAGGTACTGTTATCTTTACTTCAGCCGTGCCCATTAAGCTATTCTTTTAATTCTTTTTTTTCCGTCTCCCATGTCTACAAAATCGATCCTCAATTCTTTAATCTTTTTTTCTATCGCCGTCGCTGTTGCTTTCATTTTTTTGATTTTCTGACTCTTTTTCGTCTTAAATTCTTTTATCCTTTGCGTCGCCGAATCATCATCAAGTAAGGTTGGTTTGAGCTGTCTTCGCGCCCGGTTCGGGCTGTAGCCGCGTCTGGTCTTGGGTTGCGTGAGAGCCGATCCGGCTGAGAAGAGTGCTGATTCGGGGGTTGCTGAGTCTGCATGGTGTCCGGTGTGACATCGGCTTGTGACGTCAGGATTTGACGTCAGGCTGTTACGTCCTCAGGGGCGGCCATCATGGGATGGGCGGGGCATTACATGTAGGATACCGCAATTTTTGTACGATGTCCAGTTCTTATGGCTTTTTGAGGGACCCTTAGATAACATTCTGTAGTTTTATTCCAGTTTTATTGGAATAAATCTGTTTCAGTATTAAATTAGGTAATTTAACAAGAAATTCTTTTATGTATTCATCTTTGTTTGAATTCCCGTTTACATATTTAAAATGACTGAAAAATGTTGTTTATATTTTTGGAGGGAATTCATCAACTAAATTTTCCGAAAAATTTTCCCTCCCATCTCTAACCCAGCAACACAAAATGACCCGAGAAAAGGTTTCTTTGTTATTATTGCGTTTTCAAGCAATAATTTTGTTTAAAAAAATAAATAAAAATTTGTTGCTGAAAGAAGAAAGAATTTCCTTTCAGAAACTTATTTTTTATAGATTTTAAGTTAACTATGGAATTCCCAAAAAAAAGAAAACGAAATGGACGACACGATTTAAGGGCCAAAAAATTATTTTAGGTTGTTGTTTCCATACTACATGGACTATTTCCGTATTTTTTTTAAGATGCGCATTAATAAAAACTATAAAGTATAATCGTTAAAATGCAATCCCTCGGTCGCAAGAGGACGAAAAACGCTGGGTGCCAAATTACCCACTACCTCAATTTCCCGCTCTCCATTATATATTAATCTTTAAGACCTCCCCTATTTTTTTATATTTTTCGTCATCGATCGCGTTATTGTAAGCTTAGGAAAAAAATTTAGCAGAAATAGAGGAAAAGTGCATTTCTATTTCTTGTATTAGTGCAGCTATTGCAAGCGACTCACGTCGCTGAATTTGTGTTCGCGAGTGAAATAATGGTTATATACATGGGAAAAAATAGCTATTTATTTGTGGCAAACAACATATTTATATTTCACAAAAATCGACACATTGACATCGTAAATGTTACCTAGTGAATGTTAATTTGAAAACTCGAATTATCGCCCGATAATTCAAAGTAGGCCAATACTGACCTATAAATAAGTTTGATAGGAGCATCCGTTCTACCCAATAGTAAGAGAAATATGGGTTGGAGGTTAAAGACAAAAAAAGGTATTAAAGGCGCTTCAAATACTTTGGGAGGTTGAGGTGACTCAAAAAGGGATACAGCTTTTATTTTCTTTGTTTTTACCGACGGAAGTAAATGAAAGGGAAAGAAAATGCATCTTTTGGTGTCCCGCCAGATTCATTGAATGCCACTAAACAAAAATGTTGCGTATAGTAAAAACCAACAAATGTTTTCCTATATTACCTTAACATTTGTTTCTTATAAAGTTATCCGTGAAAGTTTCTTGAACAGGCAAATGGCTCTCTATGTTTTAAGTTTAATTTGACGGAAGAGATACTACGGGGCCTACCGTACTCCCGATATTTTCGCCCTTTTCTCTTTTTCTTTATATTCTTCTCTTCCTTTACCTACGAAAGAAAAAGAGAAAAAGGCGCAAAATATCGGGGGTACGGTAGGCACCGTAGTATCCCTTCCGTCAAATTAAACTTAAAACATAGAGAGCCATTTGCCTGTTCAAGAAACTTTCGCTGATGACTTATATCAAAATGTGTTTGGAAATATCTCCAAACCATAAAATGTTTTCTACTTAGCAAACCCCATTTTTCTCAGAGTACTTAATGTCATTTTATTAACATTAATGTTTTACTCTATATCCATACGTTTGTCGTAGACATATAGTTGAATCATTGAGAAAAAAGCTAGATAGTCGACACTTTCAATTTTTGTCCCCTAATTTTCGTCTTATTCTGGCTACCATATAGTTGCCAAAGGAAACAATCTACCATTTGGTAGTGATAATTTCCTCCTTTGCGGTAGAGATTGGCTACCATTTGTTAAAAGTAAGGAAAAAACAGTTAAATTTTCCCCTCTACCATTTTTCTACCATTCCTAAAAATTTTCATTGGTAGGTAAAAGGTTGATCAATTGGTAGCAATCAAGTTAGATTTTCACTGCTTTATTACTACTTCCCTACTACTATTTCACTACTTGATTGGTAATTAAATGGTAGGTTTATCCAATAATAATAAAAAAATGTTGAAACTCAATTAAAATTCTTGTTTAAATGAAGATCAGCATTCTTCAAATGTATTACGCATAGCAATTGCCAATACAACAAACAAACCTTAATATTTGGTGGCAAGTAATACAAAACATAACATGAACGAATGAATGAATTAAAATTTCGATTTCAATTGAGTTCGCACTATAATTTCAGGATCTTTCCGAAAAAAAGAGCTTAGTCACAGTGGGTTATAATGATTTTAATTTACTGCTAAGACGTAGAAAAGACTGCTGATAGCAGCTTAGTACACTTCAGGCTATATGCCCAGCTCAATATTCTAAAATAATATGATTTTTTTAAAGTCAGGCATAATGTAGAAAAAAATTGACGGAACTTACTGAAAATCAGTTGTTACACTACACTGCTGTTGACACTTAGAACATATACAAATTGTGTTGTTATTGCATTCACTTAGAATAACTTACGCTCTAAGATTTTTGTTCCTACTTTCGTCTACTTTTGGCTACTTTTTCGGTAGCGAAATGATCATAGTACTTTTTGGTAGGGCTTTCTACCTTGTGGACGTAACGTCTACCATTGCAATAAAGTCGCGAAAAGGTAGTCAAAAGTAGAGTATCTACTATTTGTCTACCATTTAAAAAATTCCCCAAAAGTAGAGCATTGGTAGGAGTATTTATACTACCTTGATTCTACTTTATTCAAACTATTTCCACAACTTTTTGGTAGTACTGCCTACTTTTTCTTGACAATGAAATAAATCGATATAAATAAATTGATTAAAATAAAGGGATGAATAAATCGATACTCGTTATTTGTTCCAGTTTTAAAACAGCAGAATAGCTATTAGAAATGTATTGAGTTTGATGACCATTTAAAAACAAAATCTGAGTAGATTACTCATACATACGTAGCATGAAACACTACAGTAAAATTGTAAAGGGAACCGGCCTCTTAAGTACAGCTAAGAGCTGGGATGTACATTAGGATTTAACAGAACATGTAAATCCGCATCACTAGGACAAAAGAACATATGGAATGAAGCATAGATAGTCTTAAAAGCTTCAATGGATGTTTGGCCAGCATGGATAATGTCTCCTTCTGAAACGACGGAAAAACTTGCAGGATGTTGGATACTTCCCACGCAGCAAATAAAGGATGACAGAAGCAGATGGGGCTTGTTTTATTCTTTATTTCGTTGACTGATGCCATTGTTAATTATTCATTAGCATAGAATCTGAAAAAAATAAAACATTACAAATTTCTTCAAAATGTTCAGCCATGTACTTTAACTTACTGCAATAGAATGAGGAGTAACATCCAATTAAATGCAAAAAATGAAATTGAATGTTCACTGAAGCGAGTAGAAAGGCACAATTACAAGTCTCTTTTCAGGAGACAGAATTCAAACTGAGAACGGCAAATTTGAAACTTCCAAATGCTTACCAGGCAGAGCTGGAGGCAGAACAATCAGATCTAAACACAAAAACCTTTTACAGATGACTTCAAAATGTTCAACCATATACTTTAACTTACTGCAATAGAATGAGGGGTAACATTCATGTGAATGTTCATCTGAAGCGAGTAGAAAGGCACAATTACAAGTCTCTTGGCAGGAGACAGAATTCAAATTGGGAACAACAAATGTGAAACTGCCAAATTCAACAGTTTTCCAGCCAGGTATCTGCCATTGAAAAAAAAAAGATGTTATAAATGGGTCAACATACTAAATACTGTAAATAGCTTTACTAGCATATACTAGAATTGTCAATACATTGCTAGCAGAAATATGACTATGATGCGACTTCCATTTTTACACAAAGAAACAGGATGCATGCAAAAAACAGAAACAACGTTCTGAAATATTTTTTTATAATGCTTTATTTTTATCACCGACTACTTTTTTCTATTTGTGGTAGACTGTAATACCATATCCTCAAAAAGAAGAATATTTAAAAGTAGAAACCATCAAACTTTCAAAAGTATAAAATTTCCTACCTTTCCCTACTTTCAAAAGTAGAAGGAATAAAATAGTTTCCTACTTCGTTAAAGTAGAAGGAATTTCCTACCTTTTTCCTACTTTTTCGCCTCTATCATATAAAGTAGGGAAAAAGTAGGAGATAAAAACTTAGAGTGTAGGCCTACTGACTAGCATGCAAGTTTTCACAGAGAATTTAGTTAAATTGGTTAAAGAGTAAACTGCTGACAGCACACTTGAGAAAGAATGCATAGAAGGAAATTCTGAAATAATAAAAATGATTAAGTCAGGCAGAACGCGGGAAAACTTTGTAGACTTTACCAAAAATCAGATTTCATACAAAACTTAGGTTCAGATACTTTCCGTATTTGTTATGATTTCGGACAAAATAGATACACTTTAATCATTTGTTTGGTCTGTATTATTAAGCTACATCTTGGCTACCCACTTATTTTTTCCTTTTAATATTTAAAAATAAACGAGATATGAAAGAAAATTTAACTAAGCTTTTCAAAAGTAGGGGAGAACGGGGCAACTGAGGTAGTGGGTAACCTGGCACCCAGCGTTTTTCGTCCTCTTGCGACCGAGGAATTGCATTTTAAACATTCGATAGATTTAATAGATTTTAATAATGCGCATCTTTAAAAAAAATGCGGAAATAGTCCATGTAGTATGGAAACAACAACTAAAATAAGTTTTTGGCCCTTAAATCATGTCGTTCATTTCGTTTTCTTTTTCCTTTTGTGGACTTCCCCACTTAACTTAAAATTTATGAAGAAATAGTTTCTGAAAGGAAATTCTTTCCTTTTTCAGAAACCAATTTTTATTTATTTTATTAACAACATTATTGCTTGAAAACGCAATAATAACAAAGAAACCTTTTCTCGGGGCAACTTGTGTGGCTGGGTTAGAGATGGGAGGAGGTTAGGGAGGTTAGAGAGGGGAGTTGATGACGCCATCGCCAGGTGTTCTTTTAGCCCGTAAGAATAACATGGGACATCTTACCCCGCGTACATGAGCATGTTGCCCCCTGACTCGACCCACCTTCCTTCAGTTTCAAAGGGCTTTTGGTTTCAAACAAAGAAATTGTCATAAACTAAAAATACGCTTTTTATAGCAAATTTTTTCCTCTTCTTTTAAGTCTAGCGGGGATAAAAATATTGAGAAATAAATAAGTGGGGGCTCAAAATTAAAAAAAGCGACAACTAGTACAACTCTCCCCTACAAAGTGTTTGAAAGAAGGACTATTTATTCTTAATTTTTTTACTGCATTCTGGGTATTTTTTCAACACCCCCTATTTCCGTTAGTCATTTGTTTTTTCCACTCTTCCGCCTCTTCAGTTAAAGAAAGAAGGAGGGCAAAGATTTCAATGTGTCAAAATTATGACGTCTGTTCAATAGAAACTTTTTTTGCCCCTGCCTAAGCTCCTCCTACTGACGCTAAAGAGTGTTCCATTCAACCCCAAAAAATGTGTTAACTTTAACCCGGAAAAAGTTTTTTCAGAAAAATAACTTTTCCTCGGTGTAAAAGTGAGCAATTTTTTATTTTCAACGCCATTAAATAGATAAAAGAAAAGTCTTTAAAATGGCTATTTTCATTTTATTTTAATTGAAAATCCCTACTCTTTAACGTAAAAATAAAACAGTATTCCTAATCAGTCACAATAGTGATTTTACTTTTTCACAAAAAACTTGAAAACTATTTCAAGTATTCTTATTAAATTTACCCCCATGATAAAAAATACAATTTCCAACATACAGTACCCACCAAACTATTAGTTACACCCCCCTATTTTCAGTGCATTCTTATGGCACTACGTGTCCTAGAAAAAATGCAATAACTCTTGAACCGCTTGGGCTAGATTTTTTTCCTTTTGGCCCTGAGTAGATCTAATAATGATCTACATTTTTTCTACACATAAAGTTGTCGTAGGATTAACCCCCACGGAGCTACGGTATCGTTCAGTTTATTAGGTACACCCGTTTTCCCCCATATCCGCCGTGTTAAATACGGCGTTTTCAAAAATTTACAAAAAATACTAAAAGTAAAGCTAACATTTTTTTCTTTGTGCCAAAAGAAGCATAATTCTCCACTCTATACGAGTATAAAGAATGCTTTTCAATAAAATCAACTCAATGAACCCTTCCCTATACCCTAAAGTTTTCCACTTCAAAATTTGTACTTTTTACTACACAATTGCACTGTCGCCCCCATAGGCATTAGAAATTTCGACAAATTTTGAAGTGGAAAACTTTGAGGTATAGGGAAGGGTTCTCTGAGTTGATTTTATTGTAAATCATTCTCTATATTCGTATAGAGTGAAGAATTGTGCTTCTTTTGGCACAAAGAAAAAAATTTTAACTTTATTTTTAGTATTTTTTGTAATTTTTTTAAAACGCCGTATTGAACACGGCGCATATGAGGGAAAACGGGTGTACCTAATAAACTGAACGATACCGTAGCGCCGTGGGGGTTAATCCTACGATAACTTCCTGTGTAGAAAAAATGTAGATCATCATTAGATCTACTCAGGGCCAAAAGGAAAAAAATCTAGCCCAAGCGGTTCAAGAGTTATTGCATTTTTTCTAGGACACGTAGTGCCATAAGAATGCACTGAAAATAGGGGGTGTACCTAATAGTTTGGTGGATACTGTACCTTACAGAAATTATATTTTTTTATGAATTTTTCCCTTAAAAACCTATTGTTTCTCTTAACCCCCTGTTCCATTTCACCCCGGTCTCTCCTATATCTTGAATATTCTTTATATAATAAAATTTAGAGAATATGGGACTTGGAAAAATTTTCTAAAAAGTGCTAGTGAAACCAATATTTTAAAGAATTCAGTCATGTTATCTATTATTCGGTTATAACAAAAAAGGTTTTTAATTTCCAATAATATGTAAACCAATTTAAGAATCATTGTAGCAACATTTTCTTATAACCTGTCAGTTCAAAATCATATTATTCCTAACATTGGAGAAGTGAAGAGCGTGGTAGAATGGAGTTCTTTTGGTCTGATGTTAAACCCATAATGGAGACAATACTTTTTTATTGTATTTGATTATTTATTTTTTTATTTTATTTTTATTTACAAGAATTTTATTTATTATTTTTTTTTGTTATTCTCCCTTTAAATTTATGCATTAAATTATTATGAAGGAAACAAACAGGGACTTGATCTTACTATATTCTGTAAGCTTTAAACATTATACTGGGTATATATATGAAGTATAAAACTATTTATTAAATTAGCGATTAGCGGCACCCTACGCTGCCAGTTTTTTCGGTAAAAAAAGTATCCATAATTAGTTTCCGCTTTTTCTGGCATTATTTGTCTGGTAATTGGCAAGGTTTTTTAACACTGAATGATTTCTTTATATTGTTCTGTATTTGAATGTTGCCTTTAATCATTTTCATGTTTTACTTTATTTTTTTAACATTTTGCTTCATTTTGCGTTTCTTTTTTGCAATTGTTTTCGTATGCGTTTTTACTATGCTTTCTTACATACTTGTTATGTGCTTATTCTTGACTGGATTTCATAATACAGACTGCTCTGAAATTAAACTTTTTTTTAGTCATGTTGTGTATAGATATTGCTTTAGCCATTTTGGATGTTTGGTTTTGAAGGTGTTGGCGAAGGAGGGTGGGTAGGGTGTTAGCGCGGAGGATAGAGTCGTTTTGATGCAATCGGTCTTGAAAAACAAATAACCTGTCCCTATTTCTTAGAGGGGTATTCTTTTCCGCAAAAATTATGTGTTGGTTTTTCTATACAATTTTGAACAGTAAATCTTTCCCAAAATTTTTTTTCAAATAATGAGCAGCCTTGAACTTTTTTCGAGGATGATATGCTTAAACTACAGTACCAACCAAGCTTTTAGGTACACCCCCCTTTTTTCAGTGCATTCTTATGGCACTACGTGTCTCAGAAAAAGTGCAAATACTACCCGAACGGCTTGGGCTAATTTTTTTTCCTTTTTTTCCTGAGTAGATGTAATGACGATCTACATTTTTTACACACACAAAATTGTCGTGGAATTAACCCAAATTTGTTGAAATTTGTAATGCCTCTAGTGGCGACAGTGCAAGTGTGTAGTAAAAAGTACAAATTTTGAAGTGGAAAACTTTGGGGTATAGGGAAGGGTTTTATGAGTTGGTTTTATTGTAAAACATTCTTTAAATTCGTAAAGAGTGAAGAATTCTGCATCTTTTGCCACCAAAAAAAGATTTTAGCTTGATATTTAGTATTTTTTGTATATTTTTGAAAACGCCGTATTTAACACGGCGCATATGAGGGAAAACGGGTGTACCTAATAAAGTGAACGATACCGTAGCACCCTGGGGGTTAATCCTACGACAATTTTGTGTGTGTAAAAAATGTAGATCGTCAATAGATCTACTCTGGAAAAAAAGAAAAAAAATCTAGCCCAATTCGTTCGGGTAGTATTTGCACTTTTTCTGAGACACGTAGTGCCATTAGAATGCACTGAAAAAGGGGGGTGTACCTAATAGCTTGGTGGGTACTGTATGCAGTATATACATCAATTGCTGTGTATACAAATTTTGTATAAATTTTACTCTCTGACCCTCGGCTCTATTCGCTATACGGTATTTCTAGAGAGGGGGTGAAGCAAGAATGGAAGTATTTAAGGAATAAAATACCATTACCAGGAGGTTATTTGGAGGGAATTCGAACTCCTATATATTCTAGAACAGAAATACTACTAATAGAATGTCCCCTCTATTTTAAGTAGCAGAAACCAAATAACTACTTATTCGAATACCCCTCGAATGCCCCAAAAAGAATGAGAGTGTGTCATGTTTCCTTAAATAAAATTTTATGCAAATATGACACTCGAAATTGTTCCAGAACAGGGAGAAAACGAATTTATAAATTCCCAAAAGCCCTATGTATGTTTTAATTTTAAATTGACGGAAGGTATACCGAAAAGCACACCTTTCCCCTTTTTTTGATTTATTTGGCGCTTTTCTATTCTCTTCTTCTCTTCCTCTTTTTCTTTCAACTTTCCCACCAGAATAAACAAATATTAGAGGTTAAGTGATCTTCCTATGCTATACCCTCCGTCAATTTAAAATTAAAGCATGTAGAGCCATTTGCCTGCTAAAGAAACTTTCAAGCATGTCTGTATATAAAGTGAATGAAAACGGTACAAACTTCCCAATATTTTTCTAAAAAGAAAGATAAATTTATTATTTTGAATTGTTACAAACCATCAAAAACTAACATGGCAATCAAGTTTCAAAAAAGCTATCCCGTTTTATTCTATTTTTTTCCAACATTAACAATAATTGCCTTACTCTATGTTTACATTCCACAATATCAAACGAAGATTGCTTATCTGATTTTTAACGAAACGCAGGTTAGTTTTTTTTACTGTTTATAAAAATTTCATTTTTAACCTCCTCTTCTTTTTTCAATTTTTACTTGATTTCCGTACAGAAACATTTTTTATGTTAGAGAGTTTTACAGATTTCTTTAAAGAAATGTTGCCTGTTTTTGAAAACTTGGCAAAGAAGCAGCAGATATATCAGCGCAAAAGCAGCAAACAATAAATTAGTACACATCCCCTCCCCCCCAAAAAAGAAAATTTTTCACCACCTTTCAAACTTTCTCCCTTTCGCACACTTTTTAATTTTCGTGAGTCATGGGAGTACGACTCAAATTTTGAACTCGATGTTAACTTTTTTTTATTCTTCAGTTCGTCCCCATAATACCATAAAAAACATCTAATTTTTTGTTTTCAATTTTTATGGCAACCTAATGCAAAATCAAATGAACCTACCAACCTGATCGCCCCACTATAGAAAAATTTTGGTTGCTAATTTCAAAACATTTTGTGGCTTTGAAATTTTTTTAAACACATAATAGGTATACGAAACCAAATGGTTAGATTGGCAAATATTTGTTTGGTTAAGCTGCCCAGCCGAAAAATTAGCATAAGATCTCAGATGATTTCGCATATGATCTCATCCACAAAAATCTTATGACCTCTTATTTTTTCCTATGTGAGGATTTCGGACTGAGATCATATTAGGCAATTGATAAATCACATGAGCATTTTTAAAACGGTACCTAAATTTTCGTGTGTGCCAACTAAGAATTAAACGGGTCACTTACGAATTTTGTCTTTTTTTCAAAATTTTCTGTTTTTTTTTACACTAGATAAGCGAATCTCAAGAAAACCCCGGAAAATTCTTAGTAGTAACCCCAAAAAATGTAAAGCTGTAAGACATCGGTGTTTAGAACTTTCTACGATTGTTAAAACTTACTACTATTGATTAAAACTTAAATACCAGAATTTCATTAGGAACTGTAAATATTTGCTCGCATGTCCGCTGATATTGTATTGGGGGGAGTCGGCATAGTTGGGGCTTTTATAGTTTTTGAGCCCCCACTTCTTTATTTGTCAATATTTTTTATCCCCGCTAGGCTTTAAAAAAAGAGAAAAAAATTAGCGCTTTGAAAATGAAGGGAAGTGTTTCAAGTTGCGGGGCAGATTGCTCAGGTAAACGGGGTAGAATGACCCATGTTATTCTTATGGGCTGAAAAAACACCTGGCGATGGCGTAAAGGACTAAAATTTATGAAACTTTTTCCTCCTATCACTAACCCAGCAAGACAATTTGCCCCGAGTAAAAGTGGCTTGTTAATATTGCGTTTTCAACCAATAATCTGATAAATAAAAATAAATAAAAACTTTTTCTGTAAGAGGAAAGAATTTTCGTTTACAAACTTATTTTTACTAAATGTTAAGTTAACTAATGCAGTCCAAAAAAAAGAAAAAAACATAATTGGACTACACGATTCAAGGAAAAAAAATTAAGCTGTTGTTCCCATACTACTAAGACTATTTCAGTAATTTTTTTTAAAGATGCGCATTAGTAAAGACCAAAACAAAACAGGTCGCAAGAGGATGAAAATCGGTGGGTGCCAACTTACACTACCCTACTTGCCCTGCTCTATCCTAAATAAAATAACCGATTAATTATGTAACGAATCATGCAGTGGTCAGAGTGCGAGCTACCAATCTGTATAGTGGAATTTCTATCTAGGTTAGAGTGAGAGCTACCAATCTGTATAGTGGATGTTCTATCCCCTCAAAGGACGAGTATATTTTCCGTATTTTTAACCCAGAAATTTTCGTTGTGTTTTATTCTACAATTTTTTCGTAGCTAACAACCACGAACCTCATGAAATTTATTTTGGGGGGCTACAGCTGCAAAAAAGTCTTGAAATGGTTTAACAGTGAGAGATCACATACGAAATTTGTTTAAAAAATTTGCTTAGTCTCCTTCTATTTCTCCAAAATAATGCGTAAACGCATTTTAAACCTAGCTGTTGAACTTTAGACGGTTCTGAAATAATTTTAGAGAAAAAAAAATAATATGATGACCATGTTGTGAAGTAGTCAGAGCTGCTAACCACCTTACAACTAAAAGATAATAAAAACCAAATGAGGACATTTTCATAAAGAATCATTAGATCGCACGCGTGACACATTTCCACTATTTCTACTATATTTTAAAAATTCAAAAAATAGGTTTTTATAATTCCGCATTTTATAAATTTGAGGAAAGTAAAAAGTTACGAAAAACATAGTCCCACAGTAAATCTGTATTGATAAATATTGTGTATAAATATGATAATTGCGATGTTACCAATGAGTTTAAGATGGATGATCACAAGCAACTAGTGCTAAGACATTTTATTTCCTTTACCCTATTCCTTGATTCAACTCCGGTTGTTTATGACAAAGTATTTCTGTGTCGTCCTTGGACTACTATCTAAACATTTCGGGTCTCAACCCCTGTTAACAAAAATAATTATTTGGCTATAGTAAAACATTTTTTATTATAAGTAAACCCCTATTATCAGAGAGTTTTCCTCGTTTATAACCTAGCCGGCAATTTTCCCGAGTAAAAAATTTTGTTGTCAACAAAAAAAACATAGGGTTACAGCATCAAAACAAGTAAAATAAGATAAATAAATAAACTAAAATTCAGGGCCTATTGTTAAGTCAGACTTTTTGCTAAATTCCTTCCTAATTTTTCAGAATTTGTCTGTAAATTCTATGTTTTTTCTCTGAAATTTTGTGAAAAAAATTCTATCGCAAAATTTTGATTTGTCCGAGTCATGGTTAACAAAGGGCATGGGTCAAAACAATATTTTTATTCTAAAAAAAGTGAATCTATAATGAGACTTGAACCATGGCCCTCTTCATTATCATGCCAGCGCTATGACCAAAAATATTTCGTCTTTTAATTCGATCCATTATCAAATGAAAGTGATTGTTGTGCGTCAGTGTCGTGTTTTTTAATGGAAAATTTTCATCGCGATATTTCGTCAGTTCTTAACCTAGACTACACATACCCTAACCCATTCACACCGATGTTCACGGTAAACTATAGCCTAAAGTCATAGCCACTACAACGACAACAAATTCGGTTGACCAACCTTTTTGCAAGAGCAAAATGGTTTCCGGCGATATATTTGCAGGATAGAGGGGTTTTAACGCATAGCCTCCGGCAGTAAATTTGCACTACAGAGGTGCACTTTTATCAAATCAAAGATTGCGTCATCACGGCGATGCTATGGTCATCTAGTGGTGATTTATTTTGACAAAAAGTAAAAAGTGGTAGTCGTAACCGCCAGATGTCACTAGTCGTTATGCAATTATTTGACAGGGTTTCATTAATTACAGAAAAACTAATTAAGTAAATGAAATTATTTTTGTTCTGGTCGCACCGCATATTTTTTGTTCAATTTTTAAGATCAAAAAGTCTGAAACCTGTCGTAAAACGCCGGAGCTATGGAGCGTTACATACATACATACATACAGACCGACAAAGGGACATGGTTTTTATTTTTCTGCGTATGCGATTTTTTGCTTCGCCCTTCGGGCTCGCAATTATTTTCAAAATACGACTATACACAGCGGCCGTAGAGTACTTATTTTTCGCTATTTAAGTATGTACTGGACACTGAACAGTACTTTACAATTTAAGTAGGGACTTTAGCATACTTAAATTGTGAAATTTCATACTTTTTTCTTTTTAAAATACTTAACACTAGAATCATCATACTTATCTCATAGGAGATACTTAAAAAAATTTTAAATTTTTAAAAATAAGTACAATTCAAGAGATTAAGTATTTTAAACCTAAAAAGTACTATAGTCAACATACTTTATTTTCATTTAAATACTTATTTATGAAAGGAAACTTTTCATTAAGTACTTTAACCTACCTTTTTCATGTTCTTGCGTATGCTATATGCATACGTAAATGCCTAAACATACGCTAACATGCATAGCACGGTGCGTGGAATGGCCTATACATTTAGTTTGTCCGTCAATATAGTTAGCTTAGCATATTTATGTATCGAGTGTGTCGCCTAGTTGACGTGGTAGGAAGCGAATTGGAAGTGATGTTTGGACATTCGGAAAAATTTCCAAGTCCCAACGCCCATCGTCTAACAATGTAGGATTGTGAAGATAGTGAAATTTATATAGATTGGCACGGTAAATGAGCAACAGACTACGACCCAGTAGTCCCGTGCTCAAAACCAATCACAGCCTTATCTTTTATTTCAGAAATAAGTATGTTAACATACTTATCTGCAGAGTATACTGATCTGTAAATTACAGATAAGTAGGAAAAAATTTAAGTACTATAGAAAAATAAGTGGCACCGGCCTTTTTATTAATTATGTTAAATAAGTACTCTACCGCCGCTGTGTAGGGACTATATGAATATATTTGTTTAATCCAACACATTCTTCCGCAGTTTTTCGCATATGAAATCCGCATAAACGAAACAAAATTTGCCAACTTATCCAGTCTTCATAATTTTCCCCAATAGGGGAGAGTAGTGCTAGTTGACGCTTTTTTGGTTTTTTAAAACCCACTTCTTTATTTCGCAATATTTTTTATCCCTGCTAGGCTTAAAAAAAAGAGGAAAAAATTAGCAATCAAAAGCGAAAAATTTTCCCTCCCATCTCTAACCCAGCAACACAAGTTGCCCCGAGAAAAGGTGTTTTTGTTACTATTGCATTTTCAAGCAACAATTTTTTCAATAAAAATAAATAAAAATTTGTTCCTGAAAGAGGAAATAATTTCCTTTTAAAAACATGTTTTTTTTTTATTTTTAGCTAACTAGGGAAGTCCACAAAAGAAAAAAAGAAAACGAAATAGACGACACGATTTAAGGGGCAAAAAATTATTTTATTTGTTGTTTCCGTACTACATGGACTATTTCCGTAACCTTTTTTTTTTAAGATGCGCATTATTAAAAACTATAACTGGTGATTTTTAAAATGCAATCCCTCGGTCGCAAGAGGACAAAAAACAGTGGGTGCCAAGTTACCCACTATCTCAATTGCCCCGTTCTCCCCTATATCTTAATCCCAAAACGTTCTCATAGTATACTGTTTATATTGAAAATCAATTACCCACAGTCACCGTTGTGAATATTAGCAACATCCCCCTAACTTAAAATTGGCAGTCAATTATGTATTATTACGATTATCCCACTTACTTTAACTATTTTCATTGGCATAGCAATTTCAAATGGATTATTTTCTCAACGGGTTTATCCGCCAAAATGCTGTGTTACCAAGAGCACAAGAAAGAAAATCGAATTGGAGTATAGGGATGCCAAACTTTAAAATAATTCTGATGTGGGGATTAAGAAGCGGTCTAATAGGAAATGAACCATTAATCAAAGCCGAATGTCCTATAACTTCTTGCGAGTTCACACCAGATGAGTCGATGATTAATAAGAGCGACGTTGTAGTTTTTTACGTCGAAACATTAACGGATTTCCCAACAAACCGTCATCCTCACCAGCGTTTTGTTTTTTTTCAACTCGAGTCACCAATGAATTCCAATATTCTAAAAATAAGTGACCACAGGCTACGCTACGGATATTTTAATTGGACCATGACATATCGTTGGGACTCGGATATTGTCCATCGTGGGGATTATGGGTTCATTGTCAAGAAACTATCTAATAATATTCGTAGACCTTATGGGATGAGATCCATACAAATAAATCGTTGGTTTTCAAAGACCTTTTGGAGGGAGAATCAATTCCAATTGCCGTCATCAGTTGAGAACAATCAAATTGAGAATACAATCAAAGGTAAAACCAAAATGATTGCTTGGATTGTTAGTCACTGTTCAACACCAATACGCCGTGAAGAATACGTACGAAAACTACGTCAGTATGTATCCATTGATATATTTGGAAGCTGCACTAATAACAAATGTGTGCCCAACTGCGACAACATGTTACGAAGTGATTACAAATTTTACTTGTCCTTTGAGAATTCTTGGTGTCCAGATTACGTCACAGAAAAGTTCTACAGACCGATGATGTTCGACACAGTGCCAATTGTAATGGGTGGTGCAAACTACAGCAAATTCGCGCCACCTAATTCTTACATCAATGCGCGAGATTTTAATTCACCTAAAGAGCTTGCTGATTATATTTTACTTTTAAATAGTACAGACACAATGTACGCAAAGTACTTTGAATGGAAAACAGATTATGAAATAATTTTATCTGATAATTCTGGACTGTGTGACTTGTGCCGGATGGCTCACGATAAAACATTGCCATCCAAAACGTATAATGACATACAACATTGGTGGATAAATGAGTTAAAATGTGAAAATAATTCGAGAAAATATTTTTGACTAGGCCAAAGTAAATCTAAGAAAGTTTTACAGAGTCTTATCCTTACATCTTAAATTTAAAAAAAAAAAAAAAATATATATATGTTAAGACTGAATTAGAGTTGCAATTTTTTTTGCTTTACATTCTCAGTTTTCCGAGAAGAAATTTTTAGTAGTATTTGTTTGATCGCAGTCTCCGCTCATTTTACAAATCTTTTGATCGTTCTACATATCTTTAATCTCTATATTCTATAGCATTCTTTCGCTGCTGTGTACCAATCGAAGCCAAATAAACTCTAAAAAAAATTAAATTTTGAAAAGTAAGATAGGCTGTATTGAACAGCTTGAAAAATTCGAGAAAGATTTCGAAGATTTGTATGGAATCATAATATGACATTCAATTTACACAAACTGCTGAATTTAGGACAATGCGTTTCCCAATCGGGCCTACTGTGGGTGTACTCAACCTATTCCTTATTTGAAAACAACAATGGCAGTTTACTAGAAATGACCAATGGGAACCAGGAGGCTATCGACTTAGCCCACAAATTGCTAAGAAGTTCATAATATATCAACAACTCAACGGACTAGCAAAAAACATACGAACCTATCAACCAATTCTGAGCTTTTACAGCTTCAACATCGGTTGTTTGGTGGATATCCTTCTTCTACTAGAGAAGGCCGTTAAATGTAAAATGGATGTTTTCTTCCTGGTGCTGCAACTACCAACTCAATGTTAAGGAAATTCCCTCAGCCTACTCAGAAATATTTAAGCACAAGTCTTACAAAAAAACCTTTGAATCATATAACAAATTTTGACTTATAATTACGTGTTAAAAATTGTCGATTTTCACATCTGGACAAACAGAAACAAAAACCAAGGCGTGAAAATTCTATTGTATTTTGAAGAATGGAAAGCTGTGCTCCGTTGGAAATTTTGTTTACTTGAATCCTTCTTGGTAATTGCCTTGTATATGCATCAACGCAATGAGTAGAACAAATAAATTTCAATTGACGGAATATCTACAAGAAAATGTCCAATCCAATCCTAATCCAATCCAATCCAAATGTGTTTATTTGAAAAAAATATTGAAATATTTTTATTTGTTATAAGCGTAAATATGGGAATGCACCGTCCATCCAGATGAAATAGCTTTGGAATATGACGGCAATATAGTTTTTCGAACGTGATTTCAAATATTTAACGTTCTACTTTATTCCTGTATGAGAAACTTGCATACATTTTCCGTAAAATATGTATATTTCATTTCTAATTAAATTTAAAATTCTTAGAATATACGATTTGCATACACACAATATAAATACAAATCTAAACCAAAAATGGATAATAAATTTAGCTAAGCCTAATAGATATACACATAATAATATTCGAGGAATAGTGCACTCATGATTGCACGATGGGCACGTCAAAATGGAGTGGCTTATGGCCCCATGTTCTGTGGGAAGATGATAGTGATAAGCGTGCTTAAATATGCATTCTGAAGTATGCTATAGTTCATCTTTTCATGCCAAACAAAACTGGAAAAGAGGGTGTGTACACTGTAATAGTACCAAATTTTTGGCTAAGGGAAGTTTTTGGTCAGTTCACATGGTGTGCGTATAAAAGTTCCAAAGAAATCCTGTCAACAGTGAAAAGTAGGGAGTACGTAACGAATGGTTAACCTATCAAACCACCTTCAGAAAGTAATTTAGTACTTATTATATCTACGTTATCAAATTGGTACTAATTATGTTTTATCATTCTACTGAGAGCTGGGGTACTGCACATAATAATTTAAGCGAAGCTGTGGAGAACACTGACATTGACACGGCCATGGAAGCCAACAATCAGGGAAGATGAAATCCCACCAACGATATTATCCAACTACTCCTGTTACCACCACCATCTTCAGACAGGATGATGAAGATGAAGCAAGTATGCTTCTTGAACGTTGTGTTTCTCTTCCTTCAATCTTTGGTACATTTGAAGTAAAGATTTTAAATTTTTTAGTTTTTTCAATCCAAGCGCGTATGTTGCTTAGTCTATCCCACTTTTAAGTTTTTTTTCTCTTTTTTTGACGGTCTTTGGAATGGGATTGTATTGTGTTTCCTAAGAACAAATCGAAATCCAAAGTATGAATGGAACCTACCCTTACGAAAGTTTTAGCTAGCCGGTTTTGCTACTAGCGAATCACAAGCTAAGTTCCAGCAAGAAATATTGAAGTTTCAAATTCTAGTAAATTTTTACCTAGAGTTAAGCTAAGATATCGTAGTTCAGCTTTGCGGGTTCGTAACTAGCCACTCGCAAGTTATTTTTCATTAAGAAATATTTATGTTAAAAATTCTTGCTTATTCTCAACAAGGTTTAAGCGGAGATTTTGCAGTTGGTTTTGTGTTATCTAATTTTAGGTGGTAATTAGCTAAGATTATTTTCTTAGTACTAGCTTCTCATCAGTAGCTATATTTTTGTTGCTTAAAAGTTTAAATACATATAAGACTTAATTATCGATAAAAATGAAATATCTCGAGTCAATCGATAAATAAATACATAGAGTTTTACGGTCATCTCTCTCTGCTATATATTTTTATCTGTGTAAGAGTTACTTCCCTTAAACATTTTATACTAAATGGCGTCTAACGAGGGCCGCGTCACAAAAAAAAACATTGTAAAGAAAGCCTGCCATTGCTATTGATGTAGATTTCAAACTAAAGAATTTATGAAAATTTATAGAAAGTGATGAAATCAATGCAGTGGAAGTGGAAGAAACAAGTCCAGAACATTTGAGTATCAGTGTTGTACACCCTAATGAAATAATCAATCAAATCCAATACAGTTTGATTTTAAATAGTAAATTAATAATTTTACATTTTAGTCACTTTCAGCTAAGGACTCACTCTGCAACATCACAGCTAATGGAATCGGAAGTTGTTGTACAGTACATACAGACCAGCATGAGTCAACAGATAACACTGAGGTTAGTCATAATCACCATAATAAGTAATAATTTCAACAGAAAATTTAATGAAATGTTTTAGTGGTTAGCGATTCGAGTTAAGGATCCAAAGGTCGTAGGTTCGAACCTAGCAGGGAACAGATTTTCTCTCAATAAGTTACTTAAATTTAAGTAGTCTAAAATTTTAAGTGGGAGGGAAATTTTTAAGTAGGATAGACCGTTAAGTATTTTCCGCACTTTTAAGTCGTTTAATCTTACTGACTTTAAGTGTTTTCTCGCTGATGTGTACATTTATTTACTATTTTTTTATGTATTCAATACTGTAATATACCTCCCATATTTTTTATATAATTTAATAATAAACCATTTTCCCATGTAAGACCTTTAAGGTTTTCTCAGATTTGTGGGAGGTCGTCCTATTTTGAGGGGTAAGTGAGGACACTGGGGTGGGTGGTGAGGGACGTCCTCCGTTTTTGCCTTAAAATTTATTTAAAAAATTTGTAAAAATTGAAATAGCGTCTCACTGCATAGACTCTAAAAGTTAATACATGTTTCAATTTGATTATTGTGTTGATAAAATTGTTTTCTTGTATGATAAAAAATCCTTAGGGAGCAGTAGAACATCCTGCGTTGCCAAGTCTGAAAATAAATGTTGTGTCTTAATCAGCGTACAGCCTCTTTAACTCTGTACGCTGATTGTCCCTTATTAGTCAAAAACAGCTGTCCCGATTTCCCGGTAAGACTATTTTTTTTAACGTTAATATTATCTAAAGTAATTGATCGAAAATTCTAATTATATATTAACGATAAAGAAATTATTTAGTTTCATTTCCATTTTAAATTTGCATACCACTTGCAATTATTTTTTTCTAGAAACATTAAATGGCGGAAAGAAAATTAACTAAAAAAACTGTTTTTCAGTATTGTTAATAACTATTACAGTTATTAACAAAACTCAACCAAAATTCATTCCAAAGTAGATTGTATGTATCTAAATAACATAGTAAAACAATTTTTAATTCGACTAAAATTTACTATTTTCCCCCCTACTGTGCCTCTTGAACCGGTGTCCCGGCATACTCCAGTCTCCCTTACGAGGGAGGAAAAAGTAAGCCTTTGTCTCAATGAAGTTGCCAATCATCGGAATTAAGCATCGCGAACACCAACAATCGCCGTATCGTTTGTTTGCACGAACTTTGCCCCTTATTTTTAAGAAACAATATGACTATAGACATTTAACATTAAAAACGATAACCGACTAAAGCAGCATATACACCACACAAGAGAAAAAGAATTTTTGTTTCTTTTTTTTCAAGAAAAACAAAAAAAAATAATTGAACTACTACGGTATTTTTTAAACACAGCATGCAGGCCTACCGAAAGATAACACCCCCAATCGGTACGTTCTCCTCGCCCGTTTTTCTCATATCTGATGCCCCATTTTTTATATATCTGAACGCAACAATACCGATGATGAGACAACCTACAGCTGCAGTCAATCTTAGCGCTTTAATTTAATTCTGGCAAGTGTTTTATAAAAGGTTTTGTTACCGGACCCGACCGAGCAATTGCATTCGTTTGACTGTGCTTTAATGAATTTAGCCTAAACAAGGTGACATATCGGACAATTCCTCCAGCACTGTTCGGATATGTACATCTATATAGACTACCTTATAAATATGCCATCGCATAGACTATTTCGGTCAATTAGGCTTTCCCTTGACCATCAGAAACGTATTACTATTCCTTCGTTCATCATGTGCTCACTTTTGATCGACAATAAACTGGACATGTCCCCAGCGCCAAGTGCATTCGCTCCTCAGCTAAGTGCTTTAATTGTGCAGCCAGGTGTATCAATTATATAATATTGATTTAAGGAACAATATGAGCCATCAGTCTGAGCAAATAATGTTCGCGGAGGCGTCGCTTCACAGTCGCGTTAAACTGCTTATTTTACCGATTTCCAGTACCCTTCAGTATGGTACTGAAACGCAATTCAGTATTTTAATGTACTTTCTTCAGTACAACTTTCCAACTAACCATTTATTCGCCTATTTTTTACATTATTCATAGTGAAACTATTAGTAGACATAGTTCTGTTCAGTAGGTCGGTCCAGCAGTTTATGAAGATTTATTAGTTTGGTTTAGTAGTCTGAAAAATTCAGTATGTTCAGGTAGGGTTAGTAGTTTGATTTTAACAAGCCGTCTACCACTCAAAGAGATAATTTTTGGGGGTTTTCGATTTTGCGGAAATCATCGCTGGGGGTCCTAAAATAAACAAAAATGTGGATTTTGTGTGAAAATTCTCGCTTAGTCAATTGGTAAAAATCACAATCACCTAACTTTTTTAGTTTAGGAGATATTCGAAAAAAACTGAGAGGGGGTAGTCGAAATTTTGACTTTTTTCATGTTTTTGTGCAGCAGTATTCTCGTCAACTGCTGCCCCTATAATATTCTAATTGTTTGAAAATGATGGGATAACTTTCTTCAAACCATTTTCATGTTTTTTCGATACTCAGCTCAGAAGCCAAGATATTAACGATTGAAATTTTGGAAAAAATTTGTTAAAATTCTTCGTTTTTTAGCCATGCCAGGCTTCATCCCATAAGCCACCTAGCGCTCGCGAAAACAACATTTCCCCTCTTTGCCTTTAGGGTCTGTTGGGGTGACTCATAACGTCAGCCTAAAACTAGCGAGAGGGGTTGGCCACCTTAACAGACCCTTAAGGTATAAAATCAATTTAGAGAACCCTTCCGTATACCTAAAAGTTTTCCACTTCAAGATTTGTCGAAATTTGTAATGCTTGTTGTGGCGACAGTGCAGGTTTGTAGTAAAAAGTACAAATTTTGAGGTGGAAAACTTTGAGGTATAGAGAAGGGTTCTCTTAGTTGGTTTTATTGTAAATCATTCTTTAAATTCGTAAAGATTGAAGAATTCTGCATCTTTTGGCACAAAGAAAAAGATTTTAGATTTATTTTTAGTATTTTTTGTATATTTTTGAAAACGCCGTATTTAACACGGCGCATATGAGGGAAAATGGGGTATACCTAATAAAGTGAAGGATACCGTAGCTCCGTGGGGGTTAATTCTACGACATGTTTGTGTGTGTAAAAAATGTAGATCATCATTAGATCTACTCAGGAAAAAAAGAAAAAAAAATTTAGCCCGAGCCGTTCGGTGAGTATTTGCACTTTTTCTAAGACACGTAGTGCCGTAAGAATGCACTGAAAAAAGGGGGGTGTACCTAATAGCTTGGTGGGTACTGTAAGTAGTGTGACAAATTCAGCACCTTTGATCACTAGTTCAAAAAGTTCAGTAGGAAGGGTTAGCAATTTGATGGAAAAAAGTCATCAGTTGTAGGTTAGTCACATACAAAACTGTAAACATGTTTTCACATCATTGCGGTTTAGTAGGTTACAAGGAATAAGGACTTAAGGAGTATTCCTTAGAATAGTATGAAATCGTAACAACATTGTTGCGTGCTTGAATCGCACTAGATTGCCACATCGATGGTCCTGGTTCGAATCCTGTAACAATAGAAGCCTCTTTCCTAGTCAGACTCATTTGAAATGGTCTATAATTAGTAAATAATTAGTAAATAATGCAAGATTGAAATCGGTTAGTAGTCACTTCTATGGTGGTACCGAACCATTTCAGTAGGATCACCCCCTTACGATTAGTATGGAGAAACTCCTGCAATCAATGCCGTAAATTAAGCGGCCAAAACTTTTTAAGTAAGGGGTGGGTAATAAAAGCAGGAATGAATTTTAAGTAGTTCAGTTATGCTAAGAAAGCTATTTACCAAATAGTATTATAGAATTAGTAAGGCGAGTAAAAAAAAGGTAGAAGAATTTAGAAGTAGTTTCAATCAATTTGTTAGTAAGCTGTCACCGGGTAGCAGTTACATGAAAGTAGGATAGCGCTACTGTGTTGGGTTGGTGTTCACAGTTGTAAGTGAACGACCGTTCAACAAAGATGTCGCCGGATGTCGCCTAATATAAACGATTGCAGTAATCAAAACCGAGCAAAACACGTATCGCTCCGACACCGCAAGTTCGTTCAGAGCGGAATTATTATATAATGGCCCGTTAATATCCTGAAGAGGCCGTTCACAAACACCGCCTCATGTAAATGTAAGCTGCAAACAGGAGCATTGATTGGTAGGATTATATATTCTTTTCTCAGCCAGTTTCTGAGAGTGTGACAGTGTTGAACATGTATTAACTTCTTCCAAATTTTGTGTCTGCAATGACTGCAGACACAAAATTTGGAATATTCAGAAGCAGATGTGAACGTTGAAAGCGGTTGAAAGAATTCTGATGATGATTTCATTTTAATTTCAATCGTTCACAAACAATCGACGTTCTTGAAAAGCTCCTAGGGGAGCTGTAAACGATGCGCGCGCCCCCCTCTGGGAGAAGTGTAAGGTGCGATGGCCCCTGTGTCCTGTGACACCTAGGTATAGAGATAGGGAAAACGAACAAATTTAAATAATTCATAACTAAAACACAAAGATTGGAAGGAGGAAAATTGTTCCAGGATAAGTAAACATGAAAACGGGCTATCGAATGGCGCAAGTCGCGACCAGCTTTGCCGTTCGAGAATGGAGATATTAGCCGTTAAAGTTTTTTTCTTCAAATGAAGATTAAGAAACCTTGCTAATGACTAATCAGACTAGGACACAAACCAAAAAATTGCATTTTGTTTTTTCTTTTTTTGTTTTTTGTCCGATCTCAATTGCTCTATACGCCGCCGTTTTATTTACGTTTTAGTGAAAATTCCGCACTACGATTCCGCAAAAAACCGGAAATTTGGAACAACAATTCACGCTCAACCACTGATACAAAAAATTTGAAAATTTCACAGTGTTATGTAATCATTACTTACAACACACAGTATTTTTTTCGTCAAAATCGGTGAGGTATCGCGACAAAAAAAATGAAATACCTTGGAATGACCCTATTTGTAGCATTTAATCAATAATGTAAAATCAGCATGCATTTTTCATTCGATAAAAAGAAGCAATAATAAATCTACTACTTTGTAATAACGCGTTAAGTCTCAGCATATTACGTATTAGGCGTGAGGGAAAAAACTATGCACTTTTTCCTAAACAAGAGATGTTGGTGGTGGTAGCGCTCCCACTCGAATCAATTCGCGTCAAAAATCGCAATTCGAGCTGAATTGCTTTTTTGAAAACGGAATTCGAGTTGAATATGAATTGATTCAAATTGCTAGAAACCCAATTCGAATCGATTCGAATGAAACAGGAAAAATTCAAAAATTTTTTTTTTAATAAGGCAAGAAATATTACACAAAAATATTCATAATTTTAACTGTTTTAATTAAATGAAGTAGAATATCACTTAAATTGACTGGATTTAGAGATAATTCAATTATAATCGAATATTTTTCCATTTGAAAGAACCCAAATTATCATCCCCTTCGTTTATCGAAACGAAGGTGGCACATCTAGCGGTCAAAATTGAAACAAAAAATATTCCAACTTTGCTCAAATTCGCTAAAATTTGTCAAATTTGACACGAATTGACCCAAATATTCGTGAATATTCACAATGAATATTCATGAATCCGAAAATGAATATTCAGGTAAATTTCCGTGAATATTTACCAAAAAATATCACAATTCAAATGAATATGAATTTTGATTTTTCCAATTCGAGTTGAATTGAATATTCGAAAAATCTCAAAAAACGCAATTCAAGTTGAATCGATTCGAATCAAATGCAATTCGGGTGGGAGCGCTAGGTGGTGGCGTAAAACATGTTTGGTTAGTCAATTGGCTAGACCACCATGCAGCAATGTCGGCATAACTTTTCTTTTCCACATCATTCCTGTCGTTCAGTAGGCGACACAAAGAACACCATCCATTTAAATGATAGAATTTGAAAAAAAGGAGACAGAATCAGTTTGACAGAGGCTTCTGTATTTTATGAGAACAGGATAAAACATTCCATTTGAATGGAGCTTCTGAGTAAACAGGATAATTCAAGGTGAATGTGTGGATGGAAAACACGTGTGGTAATCGGAACGATAAGGTTCTGCACATACCACTGATTGAAAACACAAAGCATGCTGACGTTTCCGATGAATTCCCGATTGAAGCTTCTTTCTGTTTTATTTATGTAAGTATATGTAGTTCTTTTAGTTTTATGCATACCATTAGCATTAAGGCAGCATTCCAGTAGAAATAGAACAAAAGATAACAATAATTGAATAACTTTAATGGCTAACTTTTGAAGATGACTAATAACTAATTGTTAGTTGTCATCATATTCAGGTATTATCAAATAATAAAGGACGATGAGTTTTAACATTTAACATGGGTTACTGAAAACTCTTCAGCAACTTTCGAAACATGTCGGGTCAACAATTTTGGTCAGGTAGTCTTTTGGCAACGATGCTGCATCCTCTGATTTTAAACTGTGACTGACTTCTTAAGAACAAGAACTTGTTAAGAAGAAGAGGGACAACCGTGTACAGCGCGATCGTTCCGCTGCTGGTGAGCAGCGTTAAATGTAATATTTAACCATACGAAAGTTGTGGATAATCTTATTGTTATTAATCTTCGTAATGAAATATAGTAGGCTATTATAATTCATTCATTCCATTTTACCAACTCTATTTAATCTAGCCTTAATTAATTTATATAAAGTTGTTGTTTTTTTGTATAATTTGATCGGGTAAGGTTTTGGTGCTGATGCAGTTGGGCAAACTGAAAGCCTTTCGATTGCGAGAATGCAGCTTACTAAAAATTTTTTGATCGGCTTTTATGAGCAATCCATTCCAGTCGAGATAGCGCTCCATGAAGAAGGTGTTGGAGAGGAATTCGCCGTCGAATCCACCACTCTCAACAAAAAAGCCTTTGGTCTGCAAGATTCAAATGGCAACATATGGCAAAAGACACAGTAACAACAATCAAATGCTGCTATATTTATACTTTATTTTTCAAAATTTCCCTTATGTCATTGGCTTGGCCATCGGAAGGATCGATTGTATAGGGATGATCCAGCACGTAAGGAAGTTCTTTAGATGCTGGCTCGAGCAGGTATTTGTCTCGGATGAGTTGGATCAAACACGGATGGTCTTGTTGCAGTTTCTTTTCGTTGGCGTATTCTATACTTAATATCCAAAATGAACCAAAATGAGTTTCAATTTTATTGGGCTCTTATAGTATAAAAGTTTAACATAACGGATGTCATCATTAATAGGCTCTAATATTAATATACCTATTGTGCAAAAGGACGAATCCAAATATTTATCTGCTGGCGTCTTGGCCCAGTTGTCCCCATAAGTGTTCTCCATCAAGTTGTATTTTTTCATCGTCAATGGCTATATAGTGTTACAAAAGTCAACAATAAATATTCAGAACTATTATCGTGGCATAAGCAGAAAGATATAAATTGGCCATAAGCCGCTAATTACTTGTGCTTAATTCTGATGCATTTTGTCACAATTTTGTTGGTGTTTGCTGTCTTGAATCGAATTCTCCATTTAACTAACATCCATTTCCACTTCTGCTGGATTAGATTTGTAGAAAAACAGATATACGACGAGTGACGTCAAAATAAGAATTAATGGAAAGCGAACTCCGCGTAGAAATCCTGGTTCCATTTCGTTCTCTCTTCTCTTAACTTCTCATAGGAAATCAATATATTTATAGGCCATTATCAATGAATTTCGTAAAGGAAATTCCAAATAAGTAACACAAAAACATTAAACTTTTCAAATTCATTGATCAGTATAATATTATGGTAAACATTTTGATGGCCAAAATGAATTAGCCTATTTGAACTATATTATATAGGTGACACCACAGAGCACAGAACAGCACAGCAGTCTTCTTTCATTCGATGCAACTTATTCACTTATAGTTAAACTTCAGTGCGATCTCCAAACCGCAAGGCACTTTCGATACTATAGTATGTAGACCCTTTCGTTTTAGTCACTGTTGAAAAACCCGCCCCTGTTTGGAGGGTAACAGAACGCCCTACGAAATTTAGAGGAGGGACGTTAGAAATCGGCGTCCCTCTGGTGACCAAATTGATCGAAAAAGAAGAAAATGTTCCACGATTAAAAACAAACAAACTTTGATCTCGGAAAATATATTTCCTATTACAGCTCGTCATTTACAATTATACTAATTGAGTTTAATATTTACAAACAACTACAAAACCAACTGGCCCATGACGTATAACCGTATAGGCCTATGCCAAATTTTCTATCTGAGACTGCGATGGATTTATTAGACAATCATAGCCACTCTGGTGATGTGGTTATTGATGTTCATCACCATATTTGATACCATATGATTGACAACACTCTTTGTCTCACTCATTTACATGTTATTATCTAAGCAGTGTGGGGTGGTTCCATAGTCGTTGACGTCGCGACCATGGATAAGCAGACAGCGTTTTGTCTCCTTAGCGGTGGGTCTCGGTTTAAAGTTGGTATGGTTGTGATTACCCTTTTTTAACGGCCCAGAAATCGGTAATTTGAATAGTAAAACAACCTTTACCCAAAAGTTAGTGAAAATTTTTCAAAGACAAGTCAGACACAATATTTTCAGTTAAAACTCAGCTTTTTCCCAGTATTTGTAACTCCAAAATTTAATTTTGAAAGAAGTGTAAAAATTACGAGTCCTTACCACAAGTAATTATTTTCACAAGCACTTGGGGTATTAAGTAAATAAGATCAATAATTATGGGTGTAAGTAAATTTTCTCTTAAGTAAATACGGAATTGAATAATAAAATTTATGAGTAATTTTTTTCTGTCAGGTAAGTAATTAAGGTAGTTAGTAATACTGGCAACAAGTAATTTAGCTAACCAAGACAAGTATTTCCCTTTTGCAAGTAATTAAATTCACAAGTAATTAAAGCCATAAGTAATTCAAGTCCCAAGTAATTATGTTCTTAAACATTTTAATTAAAACGTTAGTCATATTTGATTGTTTATACTCCGTACTAGAATGAATAATTATGATATTTATTATTTTGTATTTAGAGAATAGACCTCTTGCACCGTGCGGATAGCAGGATTCTTGTAGTCCGACAATGCTGCAATCCGCCATCTTAATAAAACCACACCCTTTTTTTACATGGGCTCTTATGGAAGCATTTTTTTCAAAGTGTTTTTTCTCTAAGCTGGATAACAACTTCAACCAAAGAAAAATATAGAAAAATACTACATCATTCAGGTAATCTGTAGCATCTAAGTTTTCCACTATTGAAGTAGTGGAAGTCATATTAATTATATGTTTTGTACAGGGCATATGGACATTGTTTTCATATGTAGGACCCAAACATGTATAGTATACTTATAATTTTTAACATTTTCCCACTGAAACACTTGGTAATGAATTTTTCCTTATTATTTAGATTGTCATGAGTGACGAGTGTGTGACGAAAATGATATAATACAATTATCATTTTTCACCAATACCTTGTCACACGCGTCTATTGGCGCATTTATTTTTCGCATGTCCCACCAAAGAACCTATTATTGTTAATCATATAATCAAGATGAAATAATCAAAATGATTTGTTATCGTGTTTTTATTGGCCGTCGCCAGAGGCGGAGAAGAATTCTCCTCCAACCTTTGAATTGCCCCAAATAAGCGAAGTGACACTTTCCGAATGACCGACACCAATGGGGACGCATTCGACTGGACCTTGACTCTTACGAACGTCCCAAATTCCCACAGCGCCATAAATCGATCCACCAGCTAAAATGTGTTGGTCACGTGGATTGAACGAGATGGAACGTATTAGTTGACTCATGCTGCGTAAAATTATTTCTGGTTGCACAGCTCTTTCTATTCATGGAAGGAATTATTACTTGCAAAGTTATATTGCTGAATAAAGAGACATATCCTTCTAATATCGGCAAATGTCAATACCAATATTCCAGATGTAAGAATCATTTTCTTTGTGGTCAAACAGATTTTTCCAAAAAGGATCTGAATAAGGAGCGGCCAGTTTGGTTCCTCCATGGGGACTCCAACTAAGACCAGTGACTGAGCGTTTTATCGGTGACGGATCCTTTAGCAGATGAAGGGTTCGCAGAGGATTCGGATCTGGCGTTTACCTGTTGGAAATATAAAAATTCAGCCATCCAGAAATATTTAAAAAGTATTAAATTAATTGATGATTACACATCGGGAGAATCAGTGAAATAATCCTCATAGATGTTAAATACATTGTTTTGCTAAAAGGGGGTAAAAAAATGTGTTTGCACTTATTAGTATAAACATTATTCACATTTATATCAATTCAACATGTCCAAGTTGTTGAACAGTACGGGAATAAGCTTCATTCTTCTCGATCTTTTTGCGGTAGCGAGCCGTTTGATCGGCTTCTTGCGGGTTGACATCGCGAGGCTATCTACCTTCCTTGTGGAAAACTCCGTGGGCCTCGGTCGTAGCACAATCCGTATTGATCTGAATTTTCAAATACGTTTTGTATTAGCTAATGCTATTGACAAATTTAAATTCAATACTGACTAACATTAATTGCTGAAACATCACAAGCTTGGCATTGGACTCCGATTTCTTTACTCCTTGCCCATGGTAAACAAAGATGTCAATTGCGGATCCGGGAAAATGTCTAAAAATTGTGGCGGGTTGAAAACAGCGTCGGAGAAGTTACATTTTCTCCTGCTCAGTACTTTAACATGTCGACGTACAACACAGGTAAGATCTATCTTTGAAGGAACCGTCATATTGATCAATCTTCGTCGATCGGTAGTTCGGGACTGACAATGTAACTGGCTCCACCTTAGCAATATGAACAATTCCTGCGGACAAACAAGTACATGTCCTTGTTAGTCGCACAGCGCAATTTCGCGTTATTCGAAAAATACAAAAAGGAAATACATTTTCTTGAGCGATTCGCGAAAAGTGCCATTTTTGTCTGCCACATGCAAGAACAGTTTGAGGGAATGACGAATTAATCATCACAACGCCCTTGTTGTCTATACTCTATGTCTACTACACTTTTATTGACCAACTTAGTTCTTTTTCTGAATTTGATATCGATTGAAAAAACGAAATAGATTTTCGCCTAAGGTGACATCAGATGAGTTGAATCGATCAATCGGTCTAGACTTTGGCTTTGTCACAAAATCTTGGCTGATACTTGATATGTTCCAATTTGAAAATATTGGATTTTCTAAAACGGTTGGGAACTAAAAATATTTGGTGAGTGCAGATTGTGAAAACGGTCCAATAGGGTGGCACTGTATAGAGAGCAAAGAAAGCTATGTGGCTGATCAACGTGTAAAACACATGGAATAATGAATACAAACCACTGAAACCAGTTTATTTAATTACATTTTTCACATTCATAAAATTTGAAATATAGGAATGCTCTTTAACAGAAGAGGAACACAACAGGTACAATATTCAATATTATGAAACTTTCTGTTTTTCTTAATTATTGGGGATGACAATTATTTATGCATGACAAATGGAACTTCAAAATATCTCTATATTCGGTCTGACATAGTTATAAGTAAATGCGAATGTTGCAACGCTTACCCTAAGTGCAACAACCTTCGCAGTTTGGGATCTTAAATTTCTGAATCCAGACCAAGGAGTCCAACGTTAAATCGCCGCTTTTTTATGTTTCCCTTGTAAAGCAGTTTTCTCGGTTCCACTCTCCTTTTCCTCTCTTCGTCCTCTTCCTTTATCTTACGAATACTACAACAAGATGAAACATTAATGTCATTCAGGAAATATCAGCAGAAACTTAATGCTTAAGATACTTTAAAGCGTGCATCTCTCGGAAAACTGTTTCCATTACATCTGGTGGATAGGTTCGCATCAACTTTTCTGTTTCAGTTATAAGACTATCTAATGGTAGATTATCAGGGACCTAAGATAAAACTGTAAGAACATTAATCGAAAAAGAGCTTATTAAAAAATAGTACGTTGGAGAGCATTTGATGTAGAAGCGGCATCTCGCACGGTGTCAAGAAAATATCACTTGCTCTATGCAACACGACGACAGCAGATAGATACATAGAGGTCCATGGATGTGAGAACATAAATACATCAAACAATCTTACGACAGTTTCGTAATCGTTGAGAACATGGCCAAACCAAGTAATCGCCCACTGAAGGCAGAAAATTGTCCCTAGCTCCGACCTAGAATTATAACAGGTTATTCAAATTGTAAAAGAGAATCTTTCTCTTTTTTTTTTAGGGGGGGGGGAGGGGTTTCAAATACCCCATCAAATAATGTACAAATCACGAATTTCATTTTTGACTAGTGCATACACTAAGTTAAGAATTTCCATTGTAGGCTCCATATCTGGTCCCATAAACAGTTGGAAATGTGATTGAGAAAGTCTGCATCACACTGTAACTTTTCCCTTCTCCTAATACAAGCAACAGTTTGATGGCAATATCGTGAAAACCCTGTGCATGGAAGCATAATTATTGTAAGAGGATCATCTTCGTAATTTAATTTTGCTGTAACCTGATATTTATGGAGACCTTCATTTGCTATCAGAACTCTTATTATCAGCTCTGTGACTTTTACTTGGAGGTCTGCTTGAATATTTTTATTAATACCTAGGCGGATAACAAAATTTTAAGAATACAAAATATACAGTCCCCTCTATAAGTATGGGATCACCCCGCGCCGTTCCATAAGGCGGCGTGTATTTTTCATATGGGTTTTTCGGTTGGCAAAAATCGAAAAATGACATAAATTCACCAAACTTGAGATTTATGTCATTTAACGTCTTTTCTATTGTCTGAATTTTTTTCAGATTTTTTCCCCTATTTTTTATGCCTAGAAAAGTGGCACAGAAAGTATCGGATCACTCCGACGCCGCTCGTGTTGTCTTATGGCGCAAAAGGGCTTTTCATATTGCTTTTTATATATTTAATTTTCTAGAAGGAATTTTTATTTTCAAACCGTGTATACAAAACCCTTTCATAAATTTACTGTCAGTTTTTCATGATGATATGAATTATTTTCGAATTTTCCCAGATTTATTCGTTTCCCGAGTTTCTGAAATAAGAGACTGCAGAAGACTTCATTTACGGTTTACAACCTCTATCACCTGGCGTAGGCTGGAAAATTAGTTTCGTTTCTATACACCACTGGCGCTCTGCTCCCTTTTTTACTTAAGGGGCGTATAGAAACGACAAAAATCTGAAAAATTCAGACAATAGAAAAGACGTAAAATGACATAAATCTCAAGTTTGGTGAATTTATGTCATTTTTTCGATTTTTGCCAACCGAAAAACCCATATGAAAAATACACGGCGCCTTATGGAACGGCGCGGGGTGATCCCATACTTATGGAGGGGACTGTAAATAAAAGAAAAATTATTGCTACCTGGAGGGAAGCATTTTAAAATTCGGTGGATGATGCTTAATCTCTTCTGATGAAACTCCTGTTTCCTTTAACTGGTGTAACAATTTGATACTTAACAAATAGACAGAATAAACAAACATTTTTACACAAATGTTAACTTACGTTTACTTATAAAGAAAGAAAATATGTTACCCAAGACAAAATATTTTTCACAAACAACGCCTATTTGGACTTTTGAGCCTCAATTGACCAGCAATTAACTCTTGTCTGACTTTTGGAAAAAAACAAACTGACAATTGACAAGCAGGCAACTCGAAACTGTTGATGTAATTTCCAAGCGCGTTCTTAGACCTGCAAACGCGTAAAAGTTTGTACGCAACCTGAACCTACGCAATAACGCAATCAATAAATGACGTTTCACTTTAATTCTCTAAATAAAAAATAATAAAAGTGTTTACACCGTTTAAATACATAAGAGAATAATTGATTACTTAAGAAAATAGTTACTTGTGAGAATAATCACTTAAGAAAATAATTTCTTAAGAGAACAATTACTTAAGAATATAATTACTTAAATAATTGCTAGTGACTTACGAACAATTGTACTAATAGAACCTATTATTTGTGAACATAATTTTAATTACAGTAGTGGTCCAGTTATAGAACCGGCCTGTGCGCGGTTCTATAACCGGGTGATTCCATGTCCAAGCACTTGATCCCACCGCCATCTACGGGGGATTCAATCGCCACTGAAAAGACATAC